>NC_037689.1:73836737-73877977 GCF_003255815.1 Theropithecus gelada | reverse complement strand
TGTGTGTGTGTGTGTGTGTGTGTGTGTGTGTGTGTGTGTGTGTGTGTTCCATACGGACTTATTCCACAAATGTATTATGAAGTCTTAATTATACAAGTTATTTAATGAAGTAAACATTCTTATTGAGAAAATAGTAAGATGTCTTATTTACCTAGTACTTTGGGTTTAATGTAGATCTTAATATCATTTACTCTATGAAGTACCTTTAGAATTTTACCTTTTTATTGCCATGCACTTAAAGTAGTAATACTTTCCCAAACAAGTAGAAACAAGTTTTTGCCTATTGCTTATCATTTTACTTGTTAAAGAAATTTTGCAATTATCACTTTCTCACAGAAAACACAAGTGCTAAATGTTTTTGAAGTAGCATAACAGATAAGCAGTTTTTAAAAGAAAAAGTCATGTATTGTATTCTGCTTGATATTTAGAAAAGGGATAAGAGAATGAATGCTTTATTAAATACTCACTACACATTTTCTGACTTAATCATCAAATAGCCATATGAAGTATATTATTGTTTTCCACATTTAATTGATGAGAAAACTAAAGTAACAAAGATTAAGTAATTTATTCATAATAACATAGTTTATGAATTACAGATATTCATATTAAAGGGCAGGTATGTTAGGACTCCAAGAATATCATATTTTCTACTATACAATTCTGCTTTAAATCTTTATTGAAGAATCTATAATGTTCAAGGTACCATGCTGGGTACACTTACATAATATCTTAATTTTCATAACAACCATGTGAGCATTTTTAGATGTGTCTGTTGGCCACATAAATGTCTTCTTTTGAGAAGTGTCTGTCCATATCCTTTGCCCACTTTTTGATGGGATTGTTTGTTTTTTTCTTGCAAATTTGTTTGAGTTCTTTGTAGATTCTGGATATTAGCCCTTTGTGAGATGAGTAGATTGCAAAAATTTTCTCCCATTGTGTAGGTTGCCTGTTCACTCTGATGGTAGTTTCTTTTCCTGTGCAGAAGCTCTTTAGTTTAATGAGATCCCATTTGTCAATTTTGGCTTTTGTTGCCATTGCTTTTGGTGTTTCAGACATGAAGTCCTTGCCCATACCTATGTCCTGAATGGTATTGCCTAGGTTTTCTTCCAGGATTTTTATGGTTTTAGGTCTAACATTTAAGTCTCTAATCCATCTTGAATTAATTTTTGTATAAGGAAGGGGTCCAGTTTCAGCTTTCTACATATGGCTAGCCAGTTTTCCCAGAGCCATTTATTAAGTAGGGAATCCTTTCCCCATTTCTTGTTTTTGTCAGGTTTGTCAAAGATCAGATGGTTGCAGATTTGTGGTATTACTTCTGAGGGCTCTGTTCTGTTCCATTGGTCTATATCTCTGTTTTGGTACCAGTACCATGCTGTTTTGGTTACTGTAGCCTTGTAGTATAGTTTGAAGTCAGGTAGCGTGATACCTCCAGCTTTGCTCTTTTGGCTTAGGATTGTCTTGGCAATGTGGGGTCTTTTTTGGTTCCATATGAACTTTAAAGTAGTGTTTTCCAATTCTGTGAAGAAAGTTATTGGTAGCTTAGTGGGGATGGCATTGAATCTATAAATTACCTTGGGCAGTATGACCATTTTCACGATACTGATTCATGAGCATGGAATGTTCTTCCATTTGTTTGTGTCCTCATTTATTTCGTTGAGCAGTGGTTTCTAGTTCTTGAAGAGGTCCTTCACATCCCTTGTAAGTTGGATTCCTAGGAATTTCATTCACTTTGAAGCAATTGTGAATGGAAGTTCATTCATGATTTGGCTCTCTGTCTGTTATCGATGTATAGGAAAGCTTGTGATTTTTGCACATTGATTTTGTATCCTGAGACTTTGCTCAAGTTGCTTATCAGCTTAAGGAGATTTGGAGCTGAGACAATGGGGTTTTCTAAATATACAATCATGTCACCTGCGAAGAGGGACAATTTGACTTCCTCTTTTCCTAATTGAATACTCTTTATTTCTTTCTCTTGCCTGATTGCCCTGACCAGCAAGCACCTCCAAAACTATGTTGAATAGGAGTGGTGAGAGAGGGCATCCCTCTCTTGAGCCAGTTTTCAAAGGGGACGCTTCCAGTTTTTGCCCATTCAGTATGATATTGGCTGTGGGTTTGTCATAAATAGCCCTTATTATTTTGAGATACGTTCCATCAATACCAAATTTATTGAAAGTTTTTAGCATGAAGGGCTGTTGAATTTTGTCAAAGGCCTTTTCTGCATCTATTGAGATAATCATGTGGTTTTTGTCTTTGGTTCTGTGTATACGCTGGATTACGTTTACTGATTTGCGTATGTACCAGCCTTGCATCCCAGGGATGAAGCCCGCTTGATCATGCTGGATAAGCTTTTTGATGTGCTGTTGGATTTGGTTTGTCAGTATTTTATTGAGGATTTTTGCATCGATGTTCATCAGGGATATTAGTCTAAAATTCTCTTTGTTTGTTGTGTCTCTGTCAGGCTTTGGTTTCTGGATGATGTTGGCCTCATAAAATGAGTTAGGGAGGATACCCTCTTTTTCTATTGATTGAAGTAGTTTCAGGAGGAATGGTACCAGCTCCTCATACCTCTGGTAGAATTCGGCTGTCAATCTATCTGGTCGTGGACTTTTTTTGGTTGGTAGGCTATTAATTATTGCCTCAATTTCAGAGCCTGTTATTGGTCTATTCAGGGATTCAACTTCTTCCTGGTTTGGTCTTGGGAGAGTGTATGTGTCCAGGAATTTATCCATTTCTTATAGGTTTTCTATTTTATTTGCGTAGAGGTGTTTATAGTATTCTCTGATGGTAGCTTGTATTTCTGTGGGGTTGGTGGTGATATCCCCTTTATCATTTTTTATTGCATCTGTTTGATTCTTCTCTCTTTTCTTCTTTACTAGTCTGGCTAGTGGTCTATCAATTTTGTTGATCTTTTCAAAAAACATCTCCTGGATTCATTGATTTTTTGAAGGGTTTTTGTGTCTCTATCTCCTTCAGTTCTGCTCTGATCTTAGTTATTTCTTGCCTTCTGCTAGCTTTTGAATGTGTTTGCTCTTGCTTCTCTAGTTCTTTTAATTGTGATGTTAGAGTGTCAATTTTAGATCTTTCCAGCTTTCTCTTGTGGGCATTTAGTGCTATAAATTTCCCTCTACACACTGCTTTAAATGTGTCCCAGAGATTCGGGTATGTTGTACCTTTGTTCTCATTGGTTTCAAGGATCATCTTTATTTCTGCCTTCATTTCATTTTGTACCCAGTAGTCATTCAGGAGCAGCTTGTTCAGTTTCCATGTAGTTGAGTAGTTTTGATTGAGTTTCTTAATCCTGAGTTCTAGTTTGATTGCACTGTGGTGTGAGAGACAGTTTGTTATAATTTCTGTTCTTTTACATTTGCTGAGGAGTGCTTTACTTCCAACTATGTGGTCAGTTTTGGAATAAGTGTGATATGATGCTGGGATGAATGTATACTCTGTTGATTTGGGGTGGAGAGTTCTGTAGATGTCTGTTAGGTCTGCTTGGTGCAGAGCTGAGTTCAAGTCCTGGATATCTTTGTTAACCTTCTGTCTCGTTGATCTGTCGAATATTGACAGTGGAGTGTTAAAGTCTCCCATTATTATTGTGTGGGAGTGTAAGTCTCTTTGTAGGTCTCTAAGAACTAGCTTTGTGAATCTGGGTGCTCCTGTATTGGGTGCATATATATTTATGATAGTTAGCTCTTCTTGTTGAATTGATCCCTCTACCATTATGTAATGGCCTTCTTTGTCTCTTTTGATCTTTGTTGGTTTAAAGTCTGTTTTATCAGAGATTAGGATTGCAACCCCTGCCTTTTTTTGTTTTCCATTTGCTTGGTAGATCTTCCTCCATCCCTTTGTTTTGAGCCTATGTGTGTCTCTCACGTGAGATAGGTCTCCTGAATACAGCGCACTGATGGGTCTTGACTCTTTATCCAGTTTGCCAGTCTGTGTCTTTTTATTGGGGCATTTAGCCCATTTACATTTAAGGTTAATATTGTTATGTATGCATCCGATCCTGTCATTATGATGTTAGCTGGTTATTTTGCTTGTTAGTTGATGCAGTTTCTTCCTAGCTTTGATGGTCTTTACATTTTGGCATGTTTTTGCAGTGGCTGGTACCGGTTGTTCCTTTCCATGTTTAGTGCTTCCTTCAGGGTCTCTTGTAAGGCAGGCCTGGTGGTGACAGAATCTCTCAGCATTTGCTTGTGTGTAAAGGATTTTATTTCTCCTTCACTTACGAAACTTAGTTTGGCTGATATGAATTCTGTGTTGAAAATTCTTTTCTTTAAGAATGTTGAATATTGGCTCCCAGTCTCTTCTGGCTTGTCAAGTTTCTGCCGAGAGATCCGCTGTTAGTCTGATGGGCTTCTCTTTGTCAGTAACCTGACCTTTCTCTCTGGCTGCCCTTAACATTTTTTCCTTCATTTCAACTTTGGTGAATCTGACAATTATGTGTCTTGGAGTTGCTCTTCTCGAGGAATATCTTTGTGGTGTTCTCTGCACTTCCTGAATTTGAATGTTGGCCTGCCTTGCTAGGTTGGGGAAGTTCTTTTGGGTAATATCCTGCAGAGTGTTTTCCAACTTGGTTCCATTCTCCCTGTCACTTTCAGGTACACCAGTCAGATGTAGATGTGTTCTTTGCACACAGCCTCATATTTCTTGGAGACTTTGTTTGTCTCTTTTTACTCTTTTTTTCTCTAAATTTCTCTTCTCGCTTCATTTCATTCATTTGCTCTTCAATCACTGATACCCTTTCTTCCGGTTGATCAAATCGGTTATTGAAGCTTGTGCATTTGTCATATAGTTCTTGTGCCATGGTTTTCAGCTCTATCAAGTAATTTAAGGACTTCTCTACATTGGTTATTCTAGTTAGGCATTTGTCTAATCTTTTTTCAAGGTTTTTAGGTTCTTTGCAATGGGCTCGAACTTCCTCCTTTAGCTCGGAGAAGTTTGATTGTCTGAAGCCTTCTTCTATCAACTTGTCAATGTCATTCTCTGTCCAGCTTTGTTCTGTTGCTGGCAAGGAGCTGTGTTCCTTGGGAGGGAGAGAGGTGCTCTGATTTTTAGAATTTTCAGCTTTTCTGCTCTGTTTTTTCCCCATCTTTGAGGTTTTGTCTACCTTTGGTCTTTGATGATGGTGACGTACAGATGGGGTTTTGCTGTGGATGTGCTTTCTGTTTGTTAGTTTTCCTTCTAACAGTCAGGACCCTCAGCTGCAGGTCTGTTGGAGTTTGCTGGATGTCCTCTCCAGACCCTGTTTGCCTGGGCATCGGCACCAGAGGCTGCAGAAGAGTGAATATTGCTGAACAGCAAATATTGCTGCCTGATCATTCCTCTGGATGCTTCGTCTCAGAGGTGTACCCGGCCGTGTGAGGTATCAGTCTGCCCCTACTGGGGGGTGCTTCCCAGTTAGGCTACTCGGGGATCAGGGACACACTTGAGCAGGCAGTCTGTCCATTCTCAGATCTCAAACTCCATGCTGGGAGAATCTCTACTGTCTTCAAAGCTGTCAGACAGGGACATTTAAATCTGCAGAGGTTTCTGCTGCCTTTTGTTTGGCTATGCCCTGTCCCCAGAGGTAGAGTTTACAGAGGCAGGCAGGCAGGCCTCCTTGAGCTGTGGTGGGCTCCACTCAGTTCGAGCTTCCCTGCCCCTTTGTTTACCTACTCAAGCCTCAGCAGTGGGGGGCGCCCCTCCCCCAGCCTCGCTGCTGCATTGCTGTTAGATCTCAGACTGCTGTGCTAGCAATGAGGGAGGCTCTGTGGGCGTGGGACCCTCTGAGCCAGGCATGGGACCCTCTGAGCCAGGTGTGAGATATAATCTCCTGATGTGCCGTTTGCTAAGACCCTTGGAAAAGCGCAGTATTAGGGTAGGAGTGACCCAATTTTCCAGGTGCTGTGTGTCACGGTTTCCCTTGGCTAGGAAAGGATATTCCCTTACCCCTTGTGCTTCCCGGGAAAGGTGATGCTTCGCTCTGCTTTGGCTCTCGCTCAGTGGGCTGCACCCACTGGCCTGCACCCACTGTCTGACATGCCCCAGTGAGATGAACCCAGTACCTCAGTTGGAAATGCAGAAATCACCCGTCTTCTGTGTAGCTCACGCTGGGAGCTGTAGCCTGGAGCTGTTCCTGTTCAGCCATCTTCTCATGTGATTATTATGTGTTGCATTCCTGTACCAAAATATCTCATGTATTCTATAAATATATACATTTACTGTGTACCCATAAAATAAAAATAATTTTAAAATTACCCAGAAGAAACAATTCTGAAACTAGTTGAAGAAAAGCTTATCCGCAGGATCCATTCTCTGTACATATTCCCTGGTTTGAGTTAGCAAACTCTGGAATTATATTTCCTAGAACAGTGAGGTCCTCCTTGACTTTCACTCAGCCTGGAGTTCCATCTTTTCTCAAACCCCAGTAATTCATGCATTTAAGACTCGGCTCAGGTGTCAATCATAGGAACCTTTTCTTGGCCATTCCCCACTGCCTTCTTGTATACTATTCTCTGCACTGACAGGTTACATTTCTACTTTTTGGGTTATTGTTTTCAACTCTATTGAACTTTTTGAAGGCAGAGACTCTATTCATCTTTTATCTTGTTGGTCTCTCATAGTGCCTGGCACCTAGTAGGTGTTTGAGAATTATTTATTGCAGTCAATTGATTTAAATTTTTTTTATATCTTTGCCAAAGCTGTACACATTTGAGCAGTGATTATCTTCCACCAACTGATCTGAGTCATTACAAGAGGTTGACATGTTTTTATTGGCAACAAGAATTGACCGTAGCTTAAATAAAGTGCCTTATACAAATGTATATATTTTTAAAACACAATTACTTAGAACTGTTACTGAATTAGTATTATTGTTATATAGTTGTTCAGTCAGTGACGCTGAAGATGACAACTGTCAGGTGGGGTTGTGTGAATCTTTTTGGTGTTTACAATAGCTCCTTATACTCAGAAAGCTTGGGGACCTTGTAAATCAGGAACTTGCTGCTTATATCAACTTTTTTTTCTTTAAAACACCAGTTACTATCACTTGTGAATGGCAAAAGTTCAACATTATGTCTATGCTATTTCAATAAGTATTTCTTCAGCTCTTATTTTTTTGCCAGGTCTTTCCCTAGATACTGTCAAGAAAACCCAGAAATATAAAGTATCTCTGGACTTGCCCTTGTGTATACACATTGTGGTGATTTTTGCTGCAGTTATCCAATGATATCAGGTACAAGTGACTTGAGGGCTTGGATTATTCAATTAGTGTCTGTTTTCTTTATATGGTATTTCACTTGTGTTAGACAAATTTTAATCAAGAAACTTGAACTTTTTCATGGACATGAACATTATTAATTCTATATCATGACTTAAAGGAAAGAGATGTTTCATAGCACATGCAAATGTTCTCAAATAGGAATTCAAAATAAAAATCCAAACATAAGGAGAATCATATTTAGATTGTACTTAGATTTTCATCTTTGTCCTGAAGAAACATTCCATTCTGAATGCGTAAAATAAAGGAAATTTTGAAAAATACAACTACGAAAGATCAAGACAGAAAAAATGCCAGATCCCTAACATTTGAAATGAGTTAGCTAGCATTTAGAAGGAAACTTTATATGTCAATTGGTAAGTTCCAAAGAAAACAGGTCAAAATACTTTTTATCCCCAACAGCTTATATTATGGTTACCTAGAGTACAGTTGACCCTTTAACAACATGGTTTGAATTGCTCTTGTTCACTTCTATATTTTTAAAAAAACAAATGTAGTTAGATCCTCCATACTTACAGGTTCCCAATCTACAGCCAAATACAGATGGAAAATACAGTATTAGTGAGATGTGAAACCATAGATACGTAAGTCCCATTTGTCTTATATGCAGGTTTGGCAGGGCTGCCTGTAGGACATGAGTATTATGGATTTTGATATCTGTAGGTGTTGAGGGGGTGGTGTCCTTGAATCAATCCCCAACAGATACCAAGGGATGACTGTAGTTTCTTCATAAGCATTTATTTATTTTTTATTTTTATTTTTTAGAGAGAATCTCTTGCTGTCTCTCAGCCTGGAGTGAGTGACAAGATCAGACCATAGCTCACTATAGCCTCAAACTCCTGGGCTCAAGGGATCCTTCCACCTCATTCTCCTGAGTAGCTGGGGTGACAGGCACGTGCCACCATACCCAACTATGTTTTTTTTAATTTCTTAAAATTCGTTTTTGGTAGAGATAGAGTCTCACTGTGTAACCATGCTGGCCTCGAACTACTGGCCTCAAGTATTCTTCCTGTCTTGGCCTCCAAAGTGATGGGATTACTTGTATGAGCCACCATGCCTGGCCCATAAACCTTGCTAATTATAGGAGGCAAATAAAAAAACAGCCAAATTGTTTGCATTCAACTCTGATGTGATATGCTACAATTAAACCTTGAGTGGATGATGAAATTATATACTTTTTTGACTTAAAGTACTTTTCTGATTATAAAATACATGTTAATTGTTGAAAATACAGAAAAAGTCTTTAAAAATCACCACGAGATACACAATTTATATTTTTCCCAATAGTTTTCTACTCTTGTGTATCTGTATAGCATATGTTTCACAATTTGGATCATATTATATGCAGTTTTGCATACAGTTTTAACATATTGAATGTTTTTCAATACTATTAAGTAATATTTTAAAATGACTTTAAATGGCTGCTTAGTAGTCTGTTATCTAAAATGTGTCTGACTTTTCTTTTACTAGAGGCTTAAGTTTCAGTAAATATCTTTGTGCATAAATCTTTGTTTATATTTGTTTTTTAATTCCTACTTTAAGCAAATATGCTATCTCATTGTATTTTTTTAGTATATTTACAGAATTAATAGACATTGGCAATAAAAGATAAATAAGATATGTTGTTACTTCTGGGACTTGAGGGTCTAATGAAGGAGACAGACTTGTAAACAAATGATATGGCAATACAATATGAAGTTTTAACAATACAATATGAAAAACTATGTATATGTCAATGTGCTAAGGAAATCAGAGAAGGAAACAACTATAACTCTGTATGAAACTATATAATTCTTTGATTTCACTTGCTCATGTAAAATTTCACAAAACTTAGTTATTCAGCAGTGATAAGGAGAATAATTTCTTGAGTATTTGGGAAATTATCATGAGAACCATTCCAAATGGAAGTGTATAATGATTCCATTTTATTGAGCTTCTTCTCATCTCCTAAGAGAGACTTTCTCAGAGTATGATCCCTAGACTGGCAGTGTCAGCATTACCTGGGAACTTGGAAGTACTATTTTGAGAGAAATCTTTTTTTTTTTTTTTTTTTTTTTTCTGAGCAGTAGGTCTTTACAGTGGGCTTAAAATATCCTCTAAACCATGCTGTAGAGATATAGGCTATCATCCAGGCTTTGTTTTTCTATTTATAGGGCATAGAAAGAGTACATTTATCATAATTAGTAAGAGTTCTAGGATTTTCAGGATGGTAAAAGAGCATTGGCTTCAACTCAAAGTCACCAGCGGCATTATCCCCTAACAATGGGGAGTCAGCCTGTCCTTTGAAGCTGTGAAGCTAGGCACTGACTTCTCTTCTACAGCTATGCAACTCATAGATTGCATCTTCTTCCAATAGAAGGCTTTTTCATCTACACTGAAAATATTTTGTTTAATGTAGCCACCTTCATCATTTATCTTAGATCTTCCTGTAGCTTCTCCTTCAGCACTTGTTTCACTTTGCATGTTTATGTTTTGGAGATAGCTTCTTTCCTTAAACCTCATGAACCAGCCCCTGCTACCTTCAAACATTTCTTGTGTAGCATTCTCACTGCTCTCAGCCTTCATAGAATTGGAAAGAGTTGGGGCCTTGCTTTGGATTAGGCTTTCATTCAAGGGGATGTTGTGGCTCCTTTGAACTTCTATCCAGACCACTAAAACTTTCTCCATATCAACAATAAGGCTCTTATGATTTCTTACCACTGCATTCACATTTCTCATCAATGCTGTGTTCACTGGAGTATCACTTTTAATGTCCTTTAATAGCTTTTTATTTGCATTCACAAATTGGCTATTTGGGGCAAGAGGCTTAGTTTACAGGAGTTGGATCATCACAATTCCAAAAGACTCAATCCTGAATGCCATGATACCAAATGTTGATCAAAATCCTGAAAGAGCAAATTCCCTGAAGTTTAAATTACTAAAGTCTTCAATTTCTAACATCTAAAATTCCAAAAATCCCAATCTGAAGATAGTTGCATTATGTTAGGCAGAACTCTAACCTTTTAGTTGTCTTTATGTGTAAATTAAGTATGGTTTAAGGAGATGGTGTAAGGATGTCAAGTTGACAAGGGGTGGACTTGTAGATTTAATTTTAGCTGTCAACTTGACTGGATTCAGGAATACCTAGAAACCTGGTAAAGCGATTTGTTATACTATGTATTTCATCTTCACATTATTTTCAATACTATAGGTATAAATTGGGTAGAGACTTTAGAGAATTTTAATTCATTTTGTGCATTTATTTTTGCAAATTTAACTTTACAAAAGCACATTATCATGATATTGGCTGTGTGTAAGCATCGTGTGTGCATGTAAAAACATTGAAGCTTCTTCAGTAAATGAAGAGAAGTCTTTTTTGTATATCTGTATTTGTGAAAGATAAAATTTCTAGAGCTCTCGTCTTGTTGGATGATTGCATATGTAATGTTGAACCATCATGGATTTTGATTGATTTCATAAAAAGGATTAGGTTGGGCCAGGTGCAGTGGCTCACGCCTGTAATCCCAGCACTTTGGAAGGCTGAGGCGTGCAGATCTCTTGAGGTCAGAAGTTCGAGAACAGCCTGACCAACATGGTGAAACTCCGTCGGTGCTAAAAATACAAAAACTAGCCAAGCGTGGTAGCACGCACCTGTAATCCCAGCTACTCAGGAGGCTGAGGCAGGAGAATCGCTTGAACCCGGGAGGTGGAGGTTGCAGTGAGCCGAGATCATGCCACTGCACTCCAGCCTGGGCAACAGAGTGAGACTCCATCTCAAAAAAAAAAAAAAAAAAAAAAAAAAGGATTAGGTTGCTTGTTACTATATTTCATATTACCAAAGTTCCAAAGCTACGTGCACATAATTATCAACCATAGTGATATGTAGTTATGCATTTCCCTTTTTGCCTATATCTTAATGAATACCATTTGTCTGCTCTTAACTGTTATACCTACACGACTGTCGCTAGTATTGCAAAAATATGTGTGTTACTATTACCTATTTCATTGTGTAAAATGGCCTCTGAAGTATCCTGTCATGTGTATATGTTTCTCAAATAAGTTCCCCCTTTAAAATGTAAATAGACATTTTTAAAAGTAATTTTTAAAATTATTTTTTTCAGAATTACGTTTCCAGGATTTTGATCATTCAGGATTGTGATGTTCTAGACTTTATAATTTAGGGATTTTGATTTCTCAGAATTTCAGTATTTGGGATCTTGGCATTCAGGATCCTGTCTTTTTGGAATATGATCTGCTTCTAATTTTCAACCCGTTGTAGCTTTTGAAATGCCTTATTCACTAAGCTTAATTATTTTTAGCTTGTGATTTAAGGTGAGAGACATGTGACTCTTCCTTTTGCTTGACCATTTAGAGACCACTGTAAGGTTATTAATTAGCCTAATTTCCATTGTTCTTTTAGTCATGAGGCTGGACTTAGATTTGAATTTGGAATGAACTCTGGAGAAACTTCTTATAATAGATAAAGAAAATGAGGCACAGGAAGGTTAAATAATTTGACCAAAGCTATATATCTATTCCTCTTGGTTAATCCTTTTCTCCCATATAGATTTAGTCACATTACCGAGTGCAATTGATTCTAAAGCTATAATGCTTGGCATCTCCCCATTTTTCTGTTTTCTCTGCTGTTATCATGCTCCTGGGCTTTTGTCTGTTACCCATCTAATATATTTTATGTACATTTTTTAGATTAATCTTCACAAAAGCATTTTTTAAACTTTTAAGTTCAGGGGTACATGTGCAGGTTTGTTATGTAGGTAAACTCATATGTCATTGGGTTTGTTTTACAGATTACTTTGTCACCCAGGTATTAAGCCTAGTACTGATTAGTTATTTTCCTGTTGCTCTCCCTCCTTCCACCCCCCACCCTCTGAAAGTCCTCATTGTGTGTTGTTTCCCCTATGTGTCCATGTGTTCTCATCATTTAGCTCCCACTTATAAGTGAGAACATGTAGTATTTGGTTTTCTGTTCCCGCATTAGTTTGCTAAGGTTAATGACCTCCAATTCCAACCATGTCCCTGCAAAGGACATGATCTCATGTGTTTTTTGGCTGTGTAGTATTCCATGGTGTGTATACACCACATTTTCTTTATCCAGTCTACCATTGATGGGCAGGCATTTAGGTTGATTCCATGTATTTTCTATTGTGAATAGTGCTGCAGTGAACACACGTGTGCATGATAGAAGATTTATATTCCTTTGGATATATACTCAGTAATGGGATTACTGTTGCTGGGTCAAGTGGTAGTTGTGTTCTTAAGTTTTTAAGGACTCACCACACTGTTTTCAACAATTGTTGAACTAATTTCCTCTCCCACCAGCATTATACAAGTATTCCTTTTTCTCCATAACCTTGCCAACACCCGTTTGGTGATTTTTTTTTTTTTTGACTTTTTAATAATAGCCATTCTGACTGTTGTGAGATGGTATCTCATTGTGGTTTTGATTTACCTTTCTGTCATGATCAGTAATGTTGATAGTTTCTTTTGACATGCAAAAGTTTAATTAGATCTCATTTGTCAATTTTTGCTTTTGTTGCAGTTAAAAGCATCATTTTTAATAGTTCACTGTCATACTCAGAAATTTTCAGTCTCCCTGTGACCTACTAGATGAAACCTAACATATAGATATAGAGGTTGAGTATCCCTTATCCAAAATACTTAGGACCAGATGGGTTTCGGATTTCAGATTGTTTTGGACTTTGGAATATTTGCATTTTACTGGTTAAGCATCCTAAATCTGAAAATAAGAAATGCTCTATTGAGCATTTTTGGGTGGTGTCATGTCAGCTTTCAGAAAGTTTTGGATTCTGGAGCATTTCAACTTTCAGATTTTTGGATTTTGGATGATCAACCTGTGTTTTCAACTTGGTCTCCTACAACTATCCTATTGTCTATATAAACCTGTCTGATTTTTTCATTGCCTCCCACATGCATGCTTTGTGTATTCCATTTCTGTTCTTTCATTGCTATTGTCTTGCATTCTGTTTCCACTTCTAGTTTAAATTTTTTTCTTTTCTGGAATATTCACTTTATCCCTGTTATCCATTTATCAGAATTCTACCTATCTTTCAAAATAAAACTTGTTTCATACTTAGAAACCTTTTCTGATCATACTCATTCTCTCTGTTCTCTTAGCTGTTATACTCATTTTCTGTGCAGTTAATTGTGTATTGTATGTACTGCTTGTGTATGCACTGCTTGTGTTGCTAGTTGACTTCTCAGGTGTATATATCTTATTTTCCTAGCTTGCTTGTAAATTCTTAGTAGGCAAGGACAGTGCCTAATTTTTTTGTGGTTCCTAAAGTGTCTTATTGCAATAGGTGCTCAATAAGCATGTGGTTTGCAATATTACAGGCATGATAACTTTATATGTTTTGCTGCACTGATAAAGTCCTCATTGTTTACAGGTTTCTAATTGTATTTTGTACAATTTGTCCATGTATATTTTCAGTCAGTTTAATTCAGGTGACCTTTCATCCATTTGCTTTTTTTCTCTTTATTTTATACCTCCTTTATGTACTCATTTCTGGACAAAAAACTTCTCCACGGAAAGCACTGTTTCTATGATGTTAATGCAACTCATGTTAATTTTTAGTGAAACCTTACATGATAATTATTTCATAGTATCTCTTAACAAAAATCAGAAACCTTTAATGACAAATAATTTGAAAACTCAAATATCTAGTGTGCAGAGTTCTGATAAATTTTGTAGAGTGCTGTTGTTATTTTTATTCTCTTAAGATTTTAACTTTGTATTTATTGATGTTCTGGCGAAATGGAATACCTGATTGTAATAAGTAAGGCCATAAGTACTATGTGCCATATGATGTTTTGTTTTAATTTGATTGAAATATATTTTTATGTGTCTAGATAGTAAATTGAATAACAAGTTTTCTGAAATGTTCACACTGTTGGACTACATAAGAAGTTTCAGAGTTTTGTTTATTTTTCTTTGAGGAGTATATGATAGATCTCTAAGACAGTTTGGTATATTTCACTACTTGTAGTAATTAACGTTTACGGCCCAATTGTTTTTACCATTTGATTTTAATTTTCCTCTGTTTAAAAAACAAGAAGTAAATACTGAATTTTAAATCTTATTTTATTCTTTTTTGTTATTCTTCCTTTATAAAATCAATAAAGTACTGAAAAGTTTCTGTACCTTTACAGTATTGCTGTTTTCTATCATAATTAGGTAACAGCGTATATATCAAAAATGTATCTGTTAGATGGCTATAGTCAGATAATTATGTCTTTTATTTAAACACTGAAGGCTAAAATTCACCTTTTCCTTTGGCATGTTACTTTCCTTTATGTATTGTAGTAAATTTTCACATCCTCTCCTAATTTCTCGTGTCTAGGCCATCTTTGCTCAAACATTCTTTTTGAATTTAACAGAATGTGCAATAAGCATATGTGTTTTAAAAAAACTATTTTAAAATTGGCTAAATATTATCATGTTATTGGGTCTCTATTGTTCATGTGCTGATTATTTTGTGCATAAAATCCTTGCTAGATTTTAGCTTTCCCCATGTAGGTTTTTCTTGCTGAGTAGCCAATGTATGTATATTCAAGGAATTAAAATTTAATCTTATTATATTCTCTAATCAGAAATCCCATAGAAAAGTGAATTTTCTGTCACAGGTCTGTAATGTATTTTAGGGTCAAACATAGCAGTTTGGGGTATTATCCATTGTTTTGAATTATTTATATCTTTTCACTTCCATTTTAGCACTCATAATAAATATTTAACACTTTACTTCCTAGATTATGATACATAGTTAATTACAATAGGAAATTCAAGACATGTTAAGAATATAGTGAGCACCTGAATCAGGGAGAGGACACTATCAGTAGGGATAATGACTATTATAGGGGGCTACTGGGGTCAGTCTGCTTATTTCCCCAATTTTTATTTTTTCATGTTTAGTCTTTATGGTCAACAGACACTCCAAGTGAAAGTGATCCTTACAGATAATAATCTTAAAGGGAAGGATTATTACAACTTCCTATCAAATAATTGGCGATGACTTTAATTCATATACTTACCCAAACTTAATTTTTATATTAATTGATTATAATGTTGCTAGATTAGTGATAATCATTAATCATTATGCAAAATGGTTCTTTTTTTAAATTGTACTTTAAGTTCTAGGGAACAAGTGCACAACGTGCAGGTTTGTTACATATGTATACCTGTGCCATGGTGGTTTGCTGCACCCATTAACTCATCATTTACATTAGGTATTTCTCCTAATGCTATCCCTCCCCCAACCCCCCAACCCACGACAGGCCCCAGTGTGTGATGTTCCCCACCCTCTGTCCAAGTGTTCTCATTGTTCAGTTCCCACCTATGAGTGAGAACATGTGGTGTTTGGTTTTCTATCCTTACAATAGTTTCCTCAGAATGATGGTTTCTAGCTTCATCTATGTCCCTACAAAGGACATGAACTCATCCTTTTTATGGCTGCATAGTATTCCATGGTATATATGTGCCACGTTTCCTTTATCCAGTCTATCATTGATGGACATTTGGGTTGGTTCCAAGTCTTTGCTATTGTGAATAGTGCCACAATAAACATACATGTGCATGTGTCTTTATAGTAGCATGATTTATAATCCTTTGGGTATATACCCAATAATGGGATCATTGGGTCAAATGGTATTTCTAGTTTTAGATCCTTGAGGAATCGCCACACTGTCTTCCACAATGGTTGAACTACTTTACACTCCCACCAACAGTGTAAAAGCATTCCTGTTTCTCCACATCCTCTCCAGCACCTGTGGTTTCCTGACTTTTTAATGATCGCCATTCTAACTGGTGTGAGATGGTATCTCATTGTAGTTTTGATTTACATTTCTCTGATGGCTAGTGATGATGAGCATTTTTTCATGTGACTGTTGACTGCATAAACGTCTTCTTTTGAAAAGTGTCTGTTCATATCCTTTGCCCACTTTTTGATGGGGTTGTTTGATTTTGTTTTGTAAATTCGTGTAAGTTCTTTGCAGATTATGGATGTTAGCCGTTTGTCAGATGGGTAGATTGCAAAAATGTTCTCCCATTCTGTAGGTTGCCTCTTTACTCTGATGGCAGTTTCTTTTGCTGTACAGAAGCTCTTTAGTTTCGTTAGATCCCATTTGTCAATTTTGGCTTTTGTTGACGTTGCTTTTGGTATTTTAGACATGAAGTCCTTGTCCATGCCTATGTCCTGAATGGTATTGCCTAGGTTTTCTTCTAGGGTTTTTATGGGTTTAGGTCCAACATTTAAGTCTTTAATCCATCTTGAATTAACTTTTGAATTTCATTTCCTTAATGATTAGTGATGTTGAGCAGTTTTGGTTTTTTGGGTTTTTTTTTTTTTCATGTATTCATTGGCCATTTGTATGTTTTCTTTTGAGAAGTGTCTATTCAGGTCCTTTGCTTTTTTCAAAAGCAAAATGAAGGTAGCATGATGCCTCCACCTTTGTTTTTTTGCTTAGAATTGTCTTGGCAATGCAGGTTCCTCAAAAAACTAAAGATAGGATTATCACATGATCCAGCAATCCCACTTCTAGGCATTTACATGAAATATTTGAGATCAATATGTTGTAGAAATGTCTGCATTGTAATGTTCATTGCAGCACTATTCACAATAACCAAGATGTGGAAATAACTTAAGTGTTCATTCCATCAATTGAGTGGGTAAAAATATGGTATATATAAATAATGGAATATTATTCAGCCTTGAAATGGAAGATATTCTGTCATTTGCAAAAACATGGATAGAATTTCAGAATATTATGCTAAGTTGTAATAAGCCAAACACACACACACAAAAAAAAAAACAAATACTGCATGGTTTCACTTATACAGGGACTCTAGAATAATGGAGCTCATAAAAGCAGGGAGTAAAATGGTGGTTATCAGAGGCTGGGAGGTGATGGGAATAAGGAAATGATAGTCAAAGGTTACATTATATATTCTGGATATTAATCCCCTCATGAGTAGCTTGCAAATATTTTCTACTATTCTGTACATTGTCTTTCCACTCTGTTATATGGAACATTTCCTTTGCTGTGCAGAAGTTTTTGGTTTGATATAATCCTGTTTGTCTGTATTTGCTTTTGTTACCTGCATCTTAGGGTCTTTATTTATACAATCTTTTCCCAGACCCATGTTTTGAAATATTTCACCTGTGTTTTCTTTCAGTCGTTTTATCATTTCAGGCCTTACATTTATGTTTTTGTTCTATTTCGAGTTGATTTTTATGTAGGGTAAGGAGTGGTAGCCTAGTTTCTTCCTCGTGTATGTGGATATCTAGTTTTCCCAGTACCATTTATTGAAGAGATTGTCCTTTCACCAATTAATTTTCTTGGTACCTTTGTCAAAGATCAATTGGCTGAAGACATGTGGATTAATTTCTGGATTTTCTATTCTGTTCCATAGATCTATGTGTCTTTTTTTTTAATGCCAGTGCCTTGCTGTTTTGGTTACTACAGCTTTGTGGTACATTTTGGGGTCAGAAACAAAATACTAAAATTTCTATGGAACCACAAAAGACCCTGAATAGCCAAAGAAAACCTGACCAAAAATAACAAAGTTGCATGTATCGTACTACCAGACCTTACTCATTTTTAAATTAGATTGTTTTCATTCTGTAGTGTTAAGTGTTAAGTTCCTTATATATTTTGGACAATAATCCCTTCCCATATGTATGGTTTGCAGATATTTTCTCCCAATCTCTAGGTTGTCTCTTCATTTTGTTAATGTGCCCTTTGTTGTGCAGCATCTTTTTATTTTGATGAAATCTCACTTGTCTATTTTTGCTTTTGTTACCTGAGTTTTGGGGATCAAATGTAAAAGATAATTACCCAGAACAGTGTCATGTAGTTTTCTCCCCTGTGTTTTTCTACTCATTGTCTTATAGTTTCAAGTCTCATATTTAAGTCTTTAATTCATTTTGAATTAATTTTTATATATTGTGTGAAATGAGAGTCCAATTTAATTCTTTTGCATGTGGATACTGGTTTTCCCAACACTACTTATTGGAGAGGCTATCCTTTTTGCATTGTATAGTCTTGGCATCCTTTTAGAAAATAAATTGACTATAGATATGTGAATTTATTTCAAGGCTTTCTTTTCTTTCCCATTCATTGATGTGTCTATGTTTGTGCTAGTGCCATGCTATTTTAATTACTATCACTTTGTAGTGGGTTTTGGACATAATCCCAGCAGACACAATCTGAATGCCATAACCCTGAATGTTGAAAACCTGAAAAATCAAAATCCTGAAAATATAATTCAGTAAAAAAGAATGTTAAAACTATTCAAAAGACACGTATTAATGTTTTTAAAGGGGAATTATTGGAGAAGCAAAAATACAACAGAACACTGCATAGGCCATTTTACACAATAAAATTGCAATTCAGTGATTCTCTGCTTTCACAGCACCAATAATGATTAGCTTTTAAACTTTTTTTTTTTCACCATTAAGTAGCCTTATACACTTATTACAGCCTTTTTGTGAGGAAACAATTTCACAGATCTCTTCCACTGTGTTGTAGGGAATACAGTAAGAAGAAATTATATTTGACTTCCCAAACACCAAATCTGTATTAGTCAGGGCTCTCCAGAGAGACAGAAGCAATAAGATATGCATATAGATATTTGGGAGGGAATATATTAGGGGAATTGGCTCAGATGATTAAGGTGGCCAAGGTATCCCATGACAGGCCTTCTGCAAGCTGGACATCCTGGGATGCAGGTAATATGACTCAGTCCAAGTCTGAAGGCTCCAGAACCAGGGAAGCTAGCTGCTGGTGTAACTCTCAGTCCAGAGCCAAAAACCTCAGGACCCAGAGGGATATTACTGTTAAGTCCTGTACTCCAAAGGCCAGTGAAGCTAGAGTTCTGATGTCCAAGGCAGCAGAAGAAAAGTCTCAGCTATCAAAGAGAGACCAATTTGCCTTCTGAATGTGTTCTTTATGGGTCTCTGGCCTATTTAATTGTGCCCACCAACACTGAGGACAGATCTTCACTAAGGACAGACTCACGTCCTAATTTCCTATGGAAACACCCTCATGGGTACACCCAAAATAACGCTTTATTGGGTTTCCAAGGATTTCTTAATCCAGTCAAGTTTACACCTAAATGAAGCCCACAAATTCATCTCTTGTCAACTTGGCATCCACACACATCTCCTTCAACAATACTTAATTTCCAAATAATGACAATAACCGGGTTATAGTTCTACCTAACACGATGCAGTGAATATGATGCGAATACCCTATAGGCGACTGAAAACGCACTAATCTGTTCTCCCGAATTTGACTTTCAGGATTTCAGCATTCAGAATTTTAATGTTTTGTGATTGTGATTTTCTGGATTTGATGTTAGAGATTTTTAGACTCTAGGGATTTAGACTTTAGGGATTGTCATTTTTCATGGTTTCAGTTCAGGATTTCGACATTCGGGATTATGGCATTCGGAATTGTGTCTTTCAGAATTATGATAGGCACCTTGTAGTATAGTTTGAAATCAAGTAGTATGATGTCTCCATCTTTGTTCCTTTTGCTCACGATTGCCTTGGCTATTTGGGTTTTATGTTTTGGTGCTCCATATTAATTTTTGGATTATTTTTTCTATATGTTTGAAAAGTGACATTGGAATTTTTATAGTGGTTGCATTGAATCTGTAGATCACTTTGAATAGTATGGACATTATAACAATATTATGTTTTTAAATCCACGAATGTAGGCTATCTTTCCATTTATTTATGTCTTCTTCAGTCTCTTTTGATAACATTTTATAGTTTTCATTATAAAAGTCACATTTTTGGTTAAATTTATTTTTAACTATATATATTTTTGTAGCTATCATAAACAGGATTATTCTTGATATCTTTTTTGGAAAGCATGTTGTTAATGTAGAGAAATGCTACCAATTTTTGCATATTAACTTTGCATTCTGTAACTTTACTGAATTCATTTATCAGTTTTAACAGATTTCTGCAAAGGTGTTTAGGGTATTCTATATATAAGATCGTGTCATCAGCAAACAGCAAAAATTTCACCTCTTTTCCTGTTTAGATGCCTTTTATTTCTTTCTTTTGTCTTGTTGTTCTGGCAAGGATGTGCACTACTATGTTGAACAGATGTGGTAAAAGTAGGTTTCCTTATCTTGTTCATGATCTTAAAGAAAAAGGTTCTACTTTTTTACCTTTAAGTATAATGTTAGTAGTGGGCCTATTATTTGTGACTTTTTTGTGTTGAAGTACATTCTTCCTATACCTACTTTTTTTAGTGTGTTTACTATAAAAGGATGGTGAATTTTGTCATTTTTTTTCTGCATTTAATGAGATGATCATATGGTTTATGTCTTTCATTCTGTTAATGTGATATCTCACATTTATTAATGTGTGAATGTTGAACTATCTTTGCATCTAGGGATAAATCCACTTGATCATGGTGAATGATCCTTCTAATATGTTGTTGAATTTAGCTTGCTCGTATTTTGTTGAGGATTTTTAAACTATGTTAATCAAGAATACTGGCCTGTAGGTTTCTTTTCTTGTGACATTCTTGGTCTGGCTTTGGTATCAGGATAATTCTGGCCTCACATAACGAGTTTGGAAGTATTCTCTCTGAAATGTTTTGATAAAGTTTGTGGAGAATTGGTATTAGCTCTTCTTTAAATGTTTAGTAAAATTCAACAGTGAAACCATCAGCACTTGGGCTTTTCTTTGATGAGAGACTTTCTGTTACTGATTCAGTCTTCTCACTTGTTATTGATCTGTTAAGATTTTCTATATTTTTCAGGATTCAATCTTGGTAGGGGTTGTACGTGTCTAGAAATTTATCTGTTTTTTTCCTAGGTTATCTAATTTTTGGCATATAATTGTTGATAGTAGTCTGCTAGGATCCATTGTATTTCTGTGGTGTCAGTTGTAATGTCTCTTATTTTATTTCTGATTTTATTTATTTGAGTTCCTTCTCTTTTGTTCTTGGTTAGACTAGTTAAGGGTTTGCCAATTTTGTTTGTCTTTTCAATAAACTAACTCAGTTTTGTAGATTTCTTGTACTGTTTTTCTAGTTGTGGTTCCATTTATTTCTTCTCTGATATTTATTATTTTTTCCTTCTGCTAACTTTGGTCTTAGTTTGTTATTTTTTCTATTTCATTAAAAGCACATTAACTTGTTTATCTGCAGTCTTCTTTTTTGTTATAAGTATTTATTGCTAAAGACTTTCCTTTTAGAACTGCTTTTGCTGCAGCCCATAAATTTGGTATATTGTGTTTCCGTTTCCATTTGTCTCCAGAAATATTTAAGTCTCCCTTTTCTTAATTGGCCCATTGTTTTTTTCAGGAGTGTATTCACTATAAAAGGATGGTGAATTTTGTCATTTTTTTCTGCATTTAATGAGATGATCATATGATTTATGTCTTTCATTCTGTTAGACATGTTTAATTTTCATGTATTTGTGAATTTTATATAATTTCTCCTGTTACTCATTTTTGGTCTCATACCATTGTGGCTGGAAAAGTTACTTGATATAATATCAGTGTTCTTAAACTTTCTAAGACTTGCCTCATAGGCTAACATGATCCATTCTGTAGAATGTTGTGTGGGTACTTAAGAAAATGTGTATTCTGTTGCCATTAGATAGAATGTTCAGTATATGGCTGTTAGGTCCATTTGGCCTAAAGTATTTTCGCATCCATGTTTGCTTATTAATTTTATGTCTGGATGATCTTTCCATTATTGAAAGTGGGGTGCTGAAGCCCCCTACTATTATTGCATTGCAATCTATCTCTCCCTATGGTGTAAAATTATTTATTTTTAATGTCCATATGATGCATGCACAGTGAGAGCAAAGTGCTCCAGAGAGTGGTTCTTCAAATGTTGATGCTGGTAGGATTAAAGGTAATTTGTTTCGCTCATATTTGTATTTTTTACTGTTGCTCAAATATTTTCAAGTGAACATGTATCAATGATATTAAAATACACTCTTATAAACAAATGCATTTCAAGTAAAAATTAAAAATAGTCTGATTTTTTTCTTAAGGTTTAAAAAATTGAATCTTACACAAAAATTAGCCCAATGACAAGGTAAAATACCCTTAAGACATTGTTATTTACCTGATAACATGCTATTATTTTCTCTTCTTAAACCAGCATTTTCTCGCAGTTTTTACAAAATGATATCTGATGGTTTTAGAGACCTTGGCATCTTTTACTAGCAATACATCTCATCGAATCTGAGTATATATCAGTGTTTTCTAATAACACTGGGTTTCTCAACCTCAGCACTGTTGACATTTAGGCTAGATAATTCTTTGTTGTGGCAAGCTTCCCTGTGCTTTATAAGATGTTTAGAGTATCCCTAGCTTCTATCCACTAGATGGCCAGTAGCAGTCCTCTTGCCCCTAGTGGTGCCAACCACAAATGCCTCCAGACATTGCCAGATATCTGCTTGGGTGGAATTTGTAGATCACTTTGGGCGGTTTGACCCTTGTAACAATTGTGAGCCCCAAATATCTGAGACATGTCTCAGTCAATTTAGAAAGTTTATTTTGCCAAGGTTAAGAACACACCCCCGAGGAAGTCCTGAGACATGTACCCAAGGTGGTCAGGAGTACAGTTTGCTTTTATACATTTTAGCAAGACATGAGACATCAATCAATATATGTGTGATGTACATTGGTTTGGTCCAGTAAGGTGGGACAACTTGAAGTAGGGGCTTACAGGTTAGAAATAGATAAGAGACAAAAAGACTGCATTCGTTTGAGTTCTTGACCAGCCTTCCACTGAATACACAATTTAGTCTGGTTCAGTTAATCTGCATTTAATAACATTAATAAAATAATAACATTTATAAAAAGTTTAAAACCATATCATCAGAATAGGATCACGGGTCATTGTAAAATAAGTCATTCATTTAGCCAAAGTGATAACTCAGAGATTTCAAAAAAAAGACACCTTTATTCTTTGAGAGAGGAGACTTAATTTCTGAAACAATATGACTTAATAAAGATAGCACAAGACCAGTTAAATCTGTCTCTCAAAATCTTGTAAACAATCTATAAAATTTTAAGAATCTTGACCATAAGATATAATTTCCATAAACTTGCTTGTAACCTTTATAATTTTGTATTAAGGAGTGTGTTAATGCTCCAAGAAAACCTTGTTTATCTGACACAGGGGCCCACATACTGGTTTTGTATCAGTGTGCCTTTGATATTAATGGTTAATTTCTATAGAAACTGAACTAATATTATCTCTTAAAATCAGCCCTTACAATCTCGTGCACTCACCTCTTCCACAATACTTCTGGGCCTTGAGGAGTAAATAAAACAATAAAAAAACAGTAAAAAAAATAATAATAATAAAAACTATTGTTTTAATTTCTGGCCCTGTGTTTCACAAATGCAGTTTATTTTTACTGGCATCTTCCACCAGGCCTGAAGATGTGGCTTTAATTGCTGTCAGTGTTTAAAATTTAGCAGGACCTGGTGTCCTTTTTAGACACAGGAGTCAAAGCCCTGTAACTCAATGGCACAAGGACTTTTAAAGCACATAAGAAAGTTACATGGATGTAATAACCTTAATTTAAAGAATTTTTATAATCTCAAGGTTTTTTTCTAAGCAAACCAAAACTTAATAATACTGAAATAGGAATTATTTCAATAAAACATAAATCTGTTAGGCCAGGAAAAGGCAAAAGAAAAGACCTTCTGCGGTACACAGAATATTATGTTGGAAGGAAACACTTCCTTTAGACCTTTAAGAAAACATCTTTAGCATCAGGCCACAAGAAACAGAACCCGAGGGGGAAGAAAATTATATGAACTGAAAATGAGTTGCAGGAGAGCGTTATTATTTTGCACCCTTTAAAAGAGGAGAGAAAACTGAAAACAGTGAGACACAATAAAAGTTGAACTTCGAGTTTATAAAGAATTAAAATCTCTTATAATTTATTAAGAGTAAATCAATCTGTTAAGAAAATTTCAGTGTTCTAACCAAGTCTTTAGTGTATAAGTGGTTTTCTTAACGTCAAAACCCAATCTCTAGAAAGACTATTATAATTTCTCTTTAATTATAGACAAATTGATACAAATCATTTACTACATGCTTGAACTTCCTGTTTTATCCTAGACATTCCTCTTTCTTAACCAGTCATTTTATTCTGGGACAAAAATTTACTGTACAAGATTTTTTTCTCATATAAAATTATTTTTCTTTTAACCTTTCTTGCCAAAAATTCCTCTTTATGTTTATAACTTTCTTTACATTGTTCTTATTTACTGATTACATTTACATCATTTTTAAAATAACTTTTAAATAACTTTTGAATTAGACAAAAAGTGTTTTTTAATAAGAGCACATTTATTTTTTTCAGAAAAAAATGTTTTCTTGTAATAAAAAAATTGGAAATGATCCAGACATTTAATGACTATCTATTATTTAGCTTAATATGACTTTAGATTTTAAATTATATGACAAGATTATCCACAAGCATTTATTCCATTACATTTACCTAATTAATTATTAATTTACTTTGAGAGTCTATGGCTTTTCGAGGCACACAGTACAAACTGCCAGAGGATCTACCATTCTGGGATCTGGAGGATGGTGGCCATCTTCTCACAGCTCCACTAGGCAGTGCCCTAGTAAGGACTCTGTGTGGATGCTCCAACTCCACATTTCCCTTCCACACTGCCCTAACAGAGGGGCCCCAGCCCTGCAGCAAACTTTTGCCTGGGCATCCAGGCTTTTCCGTACATATTCTAAAATCTAGGCAGAGGTTCCCAAACCTCAATTCTTGACTTCTGTGCACCTGCAGGCTCAATGCCACATGGAAGCTGCCAAGGATTGGGGCTTCCACCTTCTGGAGTCACAGCTCGAGCTGTATGTTGGCCCCTTTCAGCCATAGTTGGAGCGGCTGGGACACAGGACACCAAGTCCCTAAGCTGCACACAGCAGGAGGACCCTGGACCTGGCCCACGAAACCACATTTTCCTCCTGGGCCCCGGGGCCTGTGACAGGAGAGGCTGCCATGAAGGTCTCTGACATGGCCTGGAGACATTTTCCCCATGGTCTTGGGGATTAACATTAGGCTCCTTGCTACTTATGCAAATTTATGCAGCTGGCTTGAATTTCTCTTCAAAAAATTTGTTTTTCTTTTCCACTGCATTGTCAAGCTGCATGTTTTCTGAACTTTTTGCTCTGTTTTCCTTTTAAAATGGAATGCTTTTAACAGCACACAAGTCACCTTTTGAATGCTTTGCTGCTTAGCAATTTCTTCTGCCAGATACGCTAAATCATCTCTCTCAAGTTCAAAGTTCCACAAATCTCTGGGCAGGGACAAAATGCTGCCAGTCACTTTGCTAAAACATAATAAGAATCACCTTTGCTCTAGTTCCTAACAAGTTCCTCATCTCCGTCTGAGACCACCTCAGCCTAGACCTTATTGTTCATGTCACTATCAGCATTTTTGTCATAATTAATTATCATTTTTTAATAGTTTACCCAGATTACTTATGAAAACTATGATAGTTATTTAAAGTTTAAAGTTTTCTTGTTAAACATTTTTATAACCTATGGATTCCAGGTTTTCCTAAGTAAGAACATTATGATTAGATAAATGTGAGTTTTTTGTTTTGATGTTATTTGTTTTGTTTGTTTGTTTGCCAATAAGTCAAGATTTAGTTGTTTTCATTAACCACCCAATATTAAATGCCTTATTTATTACATTTTATGTAAACAAAGATAATTCTTTTGAGCCGCATTTACGGATTTATAACCCTCATACCAAATTTTGACATCTAGCAGACATAAATAATGTATGTTGACAATTTTGAAGCCATTTCTAATTCTTTTTCACCAAATTTTAAAAACCAGATTATTTATTAAAGATTTAGTTAAGCCATGTGAACTTGAAAAAGCATTTGTCTTAAAGTCTGTATTTTTCTGGTTAAGTATTTGATTTAAGCACCTTTTTAAAAAGCCGATTAGAGCACTTCTATGCATTTTTAATAGTGAAACATCATATACTTGATGCATAAATACATAGACGTATTCGACATGTAGTTAGGAGCAGACCTTATAAATTCATAAGACATGGTTTTGAAATGTGAGGAGATGAGATTTGAAGAGGCCAGGGGCAAAATAATATGGTTTGGTTTTGTCCCCACCCAAATCTCAACTTGAATTGTGTCTCCCAGAATTCCTATATGTTGGGGCAGGGACCCAATGAGAGGTAATTGAATCATGGGGGCTGGTCTTTCCCATGCTATTCTTGTGATAGTGAATAAGTCTTCCAAGATCCGATGGGTTTATCAGGGTTTTCTGCTTGTGCTTCTTCCTCATTTTTCTCTTGCCTCCACCACATCAGAAGTGCTTTTCACCCCCATCATGATTCTGAGACCTCCTCAGCCATGTGAAACTGTAAGGCCAATTAAACCTCATTTTGTTCCCAGTTTCAGGTATGTCTTTATCAGCAGCATGAAAATGAAGTAATACACACATAATATGGAGCTTTCCTTTGGATTTGATCAAGTCAGATAGAGTTGGTCAAACCCAATGGGAAAAAGACCAAAACAACAACAAAAACAGAAACAAGCAAACAAAAAAAAAAATAGTTAAGCAACGCAAACAATTGCACAATTTATGTGATTACTGAGCACTCCAGTGGTAAGGAGAAATGAAGACCAGCTGGTTCTTAATCTTAACTTTAGTGAAAACAAAATCCCAATTTAGGTATTTACCTAGGGATGGGTCTGAAGCTGTTCTCTGTCATCCTAGAAATAGGAAAAAGCTCAAACTCTCCTTCCCTTTTGGAAGCAGACTCAAACTCCAGGAAGGAGTTACCTGCCTTCCATGAAAGCGGGAAGACTTGCCTTTGTTGTTGGAAGCAAGTAAAACATCAAAAACAAGGAGTTGTACAGTGAAATAAACTTTAGATCTTGACTAAAGCTTGGGAGGTCAGGGATTCTCTGGAGGGGGAGCTTCCAGGCCTCAGAAAATTGTCCTATTGGTTTGAACCATAAAGATAGCTCAAGCTGGTACCTATAGGAGATTTGTCAAAGATCAGGGGTACCTCCATTCAGAATCCCTTCATGGCCACCAAAATGTGAACCCCAAATACCTGCGACAGGTCTCAGTCAATTTAGGTTTATTTTGCCAAGGTTAAGGACCTGCCCACAACAGCCTCAGGAAGTCCTGAGACATCTGCCCAAGGTGGTCAGGGGTACAATTTGTTTTTATACATTTTATGGAGACATAAGACAGGTCTTACAGTCAGTATGTGTAAGACTTATATTGGTTCAGTCTTGTAAGGTGGGACAACTCAAAGTAGGTATTTCCAGGTTAGAAGTAGGTAAGAGACAAAAGGTTGCATTACTGTGAGTCCTTGATCAGCCTTCTACTGAATACATAATTTAGTCTGGCTCAGTGAATCTGCATTTTTACATAAGGAATAGGGGAGAGGAAGCAATGAGATATGGATTTGTCTCACGTGAGCCTCAGAGGGATGACTTTGAATAGTATAGGAAGCAGGTTTGCCTTAAGCTGTTCCCAGCTTGACTTTTCCCTTTAACTTAGTGATTTGGGGGGTCCCAAGATTTATTTTCCTTTCTCACAATATTGATTTTTCCTATATATGAGCATGAAATGCTTTTCCTTTTTTTGTATTATCTGTGATATTTTTATCAGTGTTTTGTAATTCTCATTGTAGCAATCTTTTACCTCCCTGCTTAGATGTATTCCCAGGTATTTTATCCCTTTTGTGGTTATTTTGAATGGTATTGCATTCTTCATTTGGCTCTCAGCTTAGATGTTGTTGGTGTAGAGAAGTTCTACTGATTTTCATACATTAGTTTTGTATCCTGAAGATTTGACGAAGTTGTTTATCAGATAAAGGATCTTTTGGGCAGAGCCTATAGGGTTTTCTAGGTATAGAATATTATAATCTACAATCAGTGATAGTTTGACTTCCTGTCTTCCTATTTGGATACCCTGTATTTATTTTTTTGTTTGTTTGGTTGTTTTACCTGATTTTTCTAGCTAGGACTGCCAGTACTATGTTGAATAGGAGTCTTGAGAATGGGCATACCTGTCTTGTTATGGTTTTCAAGGGAAATGCTTCCAGCTTTTGCCCATTAAGTATGATGTTTCGCTTTGGGTTTGACATATATGGCTGTTACTATTTTGAGATATGTTCCTTCAATATCTAGTTTATTAAGATTTTTTAACATAAATGGATGTTAAATTTTATCAAAAGGCTTTTTCTGCATCTATTGAGATGATCATGTTGTTGTTGTTTTTAGTTCTGTTTATGTGAACATTTAATGATTTGCATATGTTGAACCAACCTTACATCCCAAGGATAAAGCCTACTTGATCATGATGGATTCGCTTTGTAATGTGTTGCTTGATACGGTTTGCTGATGTTTTCATGAGGATTTTTGCATCCATGTTTATTAAGGATATTGGCCTGAAGTTTTCTTTTTTGTTTTGACTCTGCCATTTTGTGGTTATCAAGATGTTGCTGACCTCATAGAATGAGTCAGGGAAGAGTACCTCCTCCTCAGTTTTTGGGACTGGTTTCGATAGGAATGGCACCAGCTCTTCCTTATACATTTGATAAAATTCAGTGTGAATCTGTCTGGTCTTGGTACTTTCTGATTTTTAGGCTTTTTATTACTGATTTGATTTTAGAACTCATTATTGGTTTGTTCAGGGATTGAGTTTATTCCTGATTCAATCTTGGTCGGTTGTATGTTTACAGGAATTTATCCACTTATTCTAGGTTTTCTAGTTTGTGTGCATAGAGGTACTCAGGTTTTGTTTTTTTACTTTTGGGTCAGTGGTAATGTCCCTGTAGTCATTTCTGATTTTGTTTATTTGGATATTCTCTCTTTTTTCTTTACTAATCTAGGTAGTTGTCTATCTTTTTTATTATTATTATACTTTTAAGTTCTAGGATACATGTGCACAACGTGCAGGTTTGTTACATATGTATACATGTGACATGTTGGTATGCTGCACCCATTAACTCGTCATTTACATTATGTATATCTCCTAATGCTATCCCTCCCCCCTCCCCCCTCCCTCCTCCCCACAATAGGCCCCAGTGTGTGATGTTCCCCTTCGTGTGTCCAAGTGATCTCATTGTTCAATTCCCACCTATGAGTGAGAACATGCGGTGTTTGGTTTTCTGTTCTTGCGATAGTTTGCTGAGAATGATGGTTTCCAGCTGCATCCATGTCCCTACAAAGGACATGAACTCATCCTTTTTTATGGCTGCATAGTATTCCATTCTGTATATTTATTCTTTCAAAGAACCAACTCCTGCCTTCATTGATATTTTGAATGGTGTTTTTTGTTTTTGTTTTTTTTCATCTGAATTTCCTTCAGTTCAGCTGTGATTATGGTATTATCTTCTGCTGATTTGGAGGCTTATTTGCTCATTTTATTTTTCCTCTGTAATGTTAGTTTGTTAATTTGAGATCTTGCTAATGTTTTGATGTCATCATTTAGTGCTATAAACTTCCCTTTTAACACTGCTTTAGCTGTGTCCCAGGGATTCTGGTATGTTGTCCCTTTTTCTTATTAATTTCAAAGAATGTCTTGATTTCTGCCTTAATTTCCTTGTTGACCCCAAAGTCATCCAGGCACAGGTTGTTGAATTTCATGTAACTGTATGGTTTTGAGCAATTTTCTTAGCATTGATGTCTGTTTGGGGTGGGGAAGGGGGGCTGTGGTCTGAACATGTGGTTGGTATGATTTTTTTTCTTTCTTTCTTTCTGGAATTTGCTGAGGATTGTTTTTTGGCTGATTGTGTGGTCAGTTTTAAAGTATGTGCCATGTGCAGCTGTGAATTTATATTCTCTTGTTTTTCAGAGGAGAGTTCTGTAGATGTCTATTAGGTCAATTTGGTCAGGTGTTGAATTCAGGTCCTGAATACCTTTGTTAGTTTTCTGCCTCAGTGATTTTTCTTATACTGTGAGTGGGGGGTTAAAGTCTCCTGCTATTATTGTGTGGTCATCTAAGTATCTTTATAGGTTTTTAAGAACTTGTCTTATGAATCTGGGTGCTCCTGTGTTGGGTGCATATATATTTAGAATAGTTAGGTCTTCTTGTTGAATTGAACCCTTTACCACTGTATCATTTCCTGATTTCTCCTTTTTGACTTTTGTTGCTTTAAAATCTGTTCTGTCTGTAATTAGCATAGCAATCCCTGCTTTTTTTCTATTTTCCATTTGTATGAAAGATTTTTCTTCATCCCTTTTCTTTGAGTCTGGGTGTCATTATATGTGAAATCGGTCTCTTGAGGACAGCATACCATTGGATCTTGTTTCTTTATCCAACTTTCCAATTTGTACCTTGTAATTGAGGCATTTAAACCTTTATGTTCAAGGTTAGTATTGATATGTGCAGATTTCATTCTGTCATCATGTTATAAGCTACTCATTATGCAGATTTGTTTGTGTGGTTGCTTTATTGTATCAGTCATCTGTGTGCTTAAGTGTGTATTTGTGGTGGCTGGTAATAGTTTGTTGTTGTTGTAGTTGTTGTTGTTGTTGTTGTTGTTGTTTTTCCACTTTTAGCCCTATCTTCAGGACCTCTTATAAGGCAGGTGTGGTGGTAATAAATTCCTTTAGCATTAGCTTTTCTGAAAAGAATCTTATTTTTCCTTTGCTTATGAAGCTTAGTTTGACTGGCTATGAAATTCTTACTTTGAATTTCTTTACTTTAAGTATGCTGAATACAAGCCCCTAATGTCTTTTGGCTTTTAGGGTTTCTGCTGAAAGGTCTATTATCAGCCTAATGGAATTCCCTTTGTAGGTGACCTGCTCCATTTTCTCTAGCTTCCTTTAACATTTTTTCTTTCATTTCAACCTTGGAAAATCTGATGACTTTGTGTCTTGGGTATGGTCATCATGTATATTATCTTGCACGGATTCTCTGCATTTCCTGAATTTAGATGTTAGTCTTCTTAGTGAGGTTGGGAAATGTTCACGAACAATATCCTGAAATAGGTTTTCTAAGTTGTTTGCTTTCTCTCCCTCTCTTTCAGCGGTGCCAATCAGATGTAGTCTTGGTCGCTTTACGTTATCCTATATTTCTTGGAGGTTTTATTCATTCTTCTTTAATCTTTTTAAAATTTTTTTTCTGACTGAGTTATTTCAGAGAACCAGTCTTTGAGCTCTGAGAGTATTTCCGCATTTTTGCCCTAAAATGCCACAATTCACTCAGTAACATAAAAATCATTCTTACTTGAAAAGGGATCTTTAATGATTTTTTTTTTTTTAGTCAGATTCACGCTCTGTTGCCCAGGCTGGAGTGCAATGGGGCAGTCATGGCTCACTGCAGCCTCAAACTCCTGAGCTCAAGCGATAATCCTACCTCAGCCTCCCAGATAGATAGGATTACTGGTGCATGCCACCATGCCCAACTAATATTTTTAATTTTTTTTTCAAAGACAGGGTCTCGCTATGTTGCCCACACTGGTCTCAGACTCCTGGCCTCAACAGATCCTCTTGCCTCAGCCTCCCAAAACTCTGGTTGATTTAAAAAGTATATATATCCAAAATGAGTCAAAAGAGAATGACACTATTGGTCAAATTGGGAATTATGGCCTTTGGAATGAATGGGGATGAAACCAGAATATTTGGATTGCTAAACAGCTATTTAGCAGTAGTTGTCTTTTGACTTCTGTTTCGTCTTTTTCTTCTCCCAAAACTCCTTCTTCCCATCTTCTTTCTCACTGATACTTATACTATCTTTGTTATTATGTTGTTTTGACTTTTTATCTTGGTAAAAGACATATTTTTAAATCTTTATAAAAAGATAATTGAGAATTTGACCTATATCTGATATATGTATTTTATTTTAAACATGTAGTACTTTACAGAATTCATTATTGCTGATTAATGAAACTGCCTTATGACATTTTCAGATTTCTTTCCAATACCCCTTGGTTGTATATTAAATGGCATCCTACAAAATATCTGATTACTTATTCTACTTAAAACCCCTCCTCCAACCCCTGCCTAGCTAGCTAGCTCTTTGTACATCATGTCCATTTTATCTGTTACTCTTTTCATGAATTTCTTTGCATAATTTATTTTTTATTTTTTTTCAACAGAATCATAGACCCTTCCACTATACTTTGCATTCTTTTGAATGAGAATTGAGTTAATTAAAGCACTTAATACCTGACACATTATAAGCATCATATAATTTTTAGTTATTGTTGCCATTTAATTATGTTTAAAAATTCAACACTCAAAAGTGTAAAATTAAAAATTTATATTCAGTATTATATATAATGTAATGTAATTTTCATGTTTTTAAGAAACTGTACACATATATTTTTCTTTAAAATTAAACTCCAATGTAACATTCTTTATATACAAGGATTATAGTTTTAAATGTTACTAAAATTATTTATTTATTTGTCATATATTATAATGCCAGGAAAACATTGAGCAGGTACCTTGTTTTACCTTTGGCCCCTCCAAAATGTATTTAATCTTTTCTCTGTTTTACTGGAAAATGCTATAAATTATCTATCATAAAAATATCACATGGATCACTCACTTAGCCAAATAATTTTCTTCCTATATCTACCTACTTGCCTATCTTTGTAATTTTGATATTCTTATTAAAACAGTTATGTGATAGTTTCTATAAATTGGACATACTCTAACAAAACATTATGTTGGGAAGAACTCTGTCTTTTAAATGTTCTTTTTGGAAATTAGTTATTGGCACTCAAAACAATAATACTTATCAACCATAATACTTTTTTAACTGTTTCTTTTTGAGACAAAGGCTTGCTCTGTTTCTCAGGCTGGAGTGCAGTGGTGTGATCATGGCTTACTTCAGCCTTGACCTTCTGGGCTCAAACAATCTTCCTACCTCAGCCTCTTGAGTAGCTGGGACAACAGATATGCATCCCTACACCGAGCTAATTGCTTTTTAAATTTTTTATAGAGTCAGAGTCTCTCTATATTGCCCAGGCTGGTCTTGAACTCCTGGGCTCAAAGTAATCTTCCAGCCTCAGCCTTCCAAATTGCTGGGATTACAGGCATGAGCCCCCATGACTAGCCGCTTTTTAATTGTTTAAGGATTTTAAAAAAAAAAAAGTACGTTCCCTTGGGGGTAAAAATTAAATAGAAAATATTTCCCCAAATTCTGTATTTCAGAAATTGCAACTTAATTTTGAAGTCACATTTAGGCAGTTACAATACTTACAAAACAAAAACGTTTGCCTATCTATGCGAATCTACATGGTTTAACTGGTTATTTTCACTATTTTTTTCTCCTTCCTCCCTCTTCACTATTTTTAACTTAAGTTCAAGTATCTTGAAGAACTTGTTTTTAATCTTTAATATATCCAATATAACATTGTCCTTTATGAGATTTGGGACTCAGAATTGCCCCATTTAAATTTTTTTTTGAAAATTCCCCCATCTATAAGAGCATTAATGATGCGATAATAATATTCCTTGTCTCTTGGCAACAGTAACCCTGGTATTGCAGCAAGTGAGGTATAGAGAATGTGGGGAGATCAGGTGAAGAAGAACTCTGGAAAAGGACGTTAGTCTTCAAAGTAGGACTGTTTGTTAAATTCGGCAAAGTCTACTATCAGAAGACACGGTGAGAAATCTTGTAGAAAGGGAGTTTTTCTTTTAGTTTTAACTCTGAGCACACATCAAAATTGATGTTCATATTTTGTCCAGAAACTTACTTGATTCAACTAAAATATCTTTGAAAATTATCTCTTTCATTAATAACTGTGCCTAAAATCATGGCTGTGGTAAAATTGAACTCAGTTAATATGTTTAAAAGGGCATCAATAATTGTTTTAATATTTTATTTTCTGAACTAGCTCAAGAGTAAGAGATAAAAGACATAATATAACTGATATATTGATATAGTATTAAGAATTACTATGTTTTTTTGGAACTCCAGAGTAAAAGAGTTTACTACATCCTACATTGATTGACACATTGACATCTCAATAAATAGCCTGATGGTGGATTATTTTCAAAATTTAATTTGTTTCTGAAGTGAAGTATTTAAAGTAAAAGACTACACCTAATTCTTTTTTAGATATCAAATGTTTTTAATTACTACAGTAATTAGTTCCAGTTATTATCAGGTAACCAAGCATGTTTACATATCTGTGTATTTTTTTATATAGTCCTGAACTTCCTTTTCAGATTATTTTTTTTCCTTTAAAGCACTCATGACTTATCTCATTTGTATAGTTTTTGTTTGTTTGTTTGTTTGTTTAGATGGAGTCTTGCTCTGTCGCCAGGCTGGAGTGCAGTGGCATGATCTTGGCTCATTGCAATCTCTGCCTCCCAGGTTCAAGCGATTCTCCTGCCTCGGCCTCCCGAGTAACTGGGACTATAGTCATGCACCACCATGCCCGGCTAATATTTTTGTATTTTAGTAGAGACGGGGTTTCACCATGTTGGTCAGGATGGCCTTTATCTCCTGACCTCGTTACAGGCATGAGCCACTGCACCTGACCTCACTTGTATAGCTTTTAAGCACTTTAAGAGTGAAGTTACCTTATTTTCCTCTAGTAGAACAATTTAATGCAAGTAAAGTTTAGAAAAATAATCAAATTAATCATAAACTTAGTGGATTTTATTAAGCCAATTGTATTGTAAAATATCAAAGACTGCATTTTGAAATTGTTTCTTTAAAGAATGTCATTATCATTCACCCTTTTTCTCCTATGAAAATTAACTGCAGATGTGAGAGGAAACATGAGGACTTAAATTTTATCTGTAGCCAAACCAAGAGCAGAAGGTGTTGAAATGAGGGAGGGGACTTCCCCATGATAAGGAGAATTAACAAAAAAACTGAGTAGAAAAAAATGCCACTTCTTTCAGCAAAACTGCCTTCTGAGCATGAACTTAAATTTGTATTTGTGTTGGAAATACTTGAAGAAATGTGAGGAGAAGGAGGAGTTATTTGTGTGTTGGGGAATGGGAGAAAAAGTGGAGGTTACAGAGTGGGAAGTTGGAAATTCATTATTTATAAGAAAAAATGGAAAATAGTTTTTGGTGTAGGAAAGGAGAAAGGTCGTATTATCCCACAGGAGAAAGTTCAGCAATGAAGGAGAATGGAAGGTAATAAGAGATCACCCCACCTGGGGTAGGTACAATCCATATGATTTCCTTCTTTCTTTATTTCTCTCCCTTTAAAAAATGCATTTCATGGCTGGACACGGTGGCTCATGCCTGTAATCCCAGCACTTTGGGGGGCCAAGGTGGGTGGATCACGAGGTCAGGAGTTCAAGACCATCCTGGTCAACATGGTGAAACCCCGTCTCTACTAAAAATACAAAAATTAGCTAGGCATGGCAGTGCATGCCTGTAATCTCAGCTACTCAGGAGACTGAGGCAGGAGAATCGCTTGAACCTGGTAGGCAGACATTGCAGTGAGCTGAGATCGCGCCACTGCACTCCAGCCTGGTGACAGAGCTAGACTCCATCTCAAAAAAAAAAAAAATGCATTTCATTTTATCTTTCTTTAATGGCCCCTTCTTTTGCTTGCTTACTAGCAGGCTCCCTCCTGAGCCTCATGCTAGCACCACACCCCTGTAGTTTCTCCTTGATGGGATGGGTTTGAGGAGAGCAGCAGTTGGTGAGGTAAGTTTTAATGTCTGAGAGGGTGTGGTGAGTAGACAGAGAGCTGTGAACAGAATTTTTTTTTTTTTTTTAAAAAAAGCTTTTTCTAGAAACATTGCGGTGAGTTGCTACTTTCCTCCTTCCTCAGACAGTGTTTAAGAGGGATATGAAAGTTGTATATGGTGTTGGCTATAATTCTGGAGTCCCCTTCAGTGTTGACAGGGTTATCCACAGAGGGGTTAGTGATTTGGAATGATGTGGAAAAAGCTTATGAGGTTACTGGGTTTACTGTGAGTGTCATGGTGAGTTGCACAGCATCCAGTGCAGAGAGAATGGCATTTTGGTCTCACTAGGTGGCTTTAGCTCCCAGCTTGCTTGAAAGCCCATTGTACTCTAGAGTATTATCAGCCAGTCCCTTCAAAAGGGGCTGGAGATTTCTCTGGCCAGCTTGCTTCTCTGAAATTGGTGGCAGTTTGGAGAGGCAGCAACTCTGCGTCATGTACATCAGAAGCAAGAGAAGCTCACTTGGTGGCTGTTGAATTCACATAGCTATAAATCTCTACCAGCTACAGCCACTGGAAGGGGTAGAGGAACAGTAGCAAGGGGAGGTAGTGCTACAGTTGTAGTTTTCCCAATGCAGCAAAATATGTAACAGTATTTTGTTGTTTGAGATAGTATCCAGAGTTTTTTTGTTTTATATTTAAGAGAATTAAGGAGCGTGGACACAAGGGTGAGTTTCAAGTGAAAGTTTAATAAAAAAGAAAAGAAAGCTTTCTGCAGCAGAGAGTGGGGCCCAAATGGGTTCCCCACTGTGAGGCTGGGGTTCGGGGTTTTTATGGACTGGTAAGGGAAGGAATGTGCATAGTTTGCAGGCTGTTTCGGAGCAAGTGTGATTTAGCTTGGTCTGGGACCAATCAGCAGCTGAAGTGATGATTTATAGGGGCTACCTAGCTTGGTCCAGGACCTAGTAGAAGCTGAAGTGAAAGCTTGGCCAAAGACCTTGGCCCTGGGATGAATTAGAAGCTGAAGCAGTGATTTATAGAGGCCAAGATTATGGTTTAAAGCATGTTTAGAAAAGGGAAAACAAAGTGCCCACCAGAACCTACTGGAACACCCCATGTATATGCCCACAAAAGGAGAAGAGATTATTTCCTGGAAGCCTGCTGCTGCTTATACAAAGGACAAAGACATTTCTATGCAGAGTCTTGTTCTCTTATTACAGTGGCTGCAGGCATGTCTTAGGCACAAAGAACAAAGGTGTTTCTATGTTGGACCTTGTTTCTTTATCTGAGTGGGCCAGAGGTTTGTACAAGTTTTCTTATCTGTGCCTGCAGCCTGATATTTCAGGCTGTTTCTCTGATTTCAGGAGTTTTACCAAGAACCCACCCTAACTGCCTACCGTTTCTCTCTTATTCTCCCCATCAGGAGTGGAGACCCTAACTGCTGTTAGGGAGATTAGGCGCTGATTTTTTTAGCTACTTTTTGCTGGAGAGGGGTGTTGTGTGGGGAACAGCAACTAGGGTTTCTTTTGTGGCTGGCTTAAGGGTCCTTGGAAGAAAGGCATGTTTATGTATGGTTCCTTTTGCATTGCCATTTGTAGCTTGATAGCCTTTAGATGAGAAGAAACAATGTGGTTTATTAGAGTACATGTATTACAATGAAACAAGGGTGGAGGTAAAGACGGCTTAAAAATTCCAAGGCTAAGTGATGGCTAGTTATGACTGTTAAGATTTGGATTCAAGGGGCTGGGCTTCGGTTAGCTTTCTTGGTTTTACTTTTTAAACAAAGAAACTTGTGACTTATAGGCACTTTATTTACTTTTATTACCTGGCAGGACTTGTGGGATAATTCTCCAGAACTAGAATATTGTTTTTGATTTCTACATTACCCATTCCCTTTTGTTTCCTTTGAGCAGTAGCTGGAGATTGCTGGTCGATTTACAGGAATAGGGTTAGTTTAATATGTAGGTAGGCAAAAACTTGAAAACAACTACTGAGACTAGAAATTAATGACAGCTGTATAAGTTTTGAAACAATTTTTTTCTCCAGTCCTCATTTTTGTTAAAAACAAATTATGATAAGACTGTGTTGTTTGTAAAATCGACTTCAGTCTCATACTTGGACTGATTATTTCATAAACTGCAGCAAGAATAATTACCTTTACATAGACCTTTTAGATGGGCTTTGATGGAACTTTGTTTTACAAGGAATCTTAGATAGGACTTTTTAAAGCTGAGCCCAGCCATGGGTTTGCACCCTTAAATGCCTATGAGTTGGATAAACTCCTTTTTTCCTGAGATTTCAAGAGCATGGTGTTCTGGGCCTGTTAGAAAGTGACTTTTTTACTCACCACAGATTAGGAACCCTGTACAGGGACTGTGTAGACAAAATATGAGGCCAATTTTTCCAAGAGGCTTTTATTGGCTTTTCAAGTTAAGCTGGACTTCTTATAGGGAAACACATTCTTTTAGTTAAACCCTTGGCAAAACACCAGTTTTTAAATTGTTCTGTTGCAAAAGAAAATGCATTCTTATTGCACTGATGCAAACAATATATTGTTAGAAGTTAAGAATGCTTAAAACTAGTGTCTGAATTTTAGAGGAACCAGGCAGAGAGAAACAAACATGTTTTACATTTTGTTTACAGAAGTATACCTTACTTAATTGTTAAAGGCTGTATCTAGTTTAAAATAAGTTTTATTGACTGAAAAACAAAACAAGGATTAGCAATATCTTGAGCAAAAGTTAAAAAGATTATTTTAGCTTTTTATTAGTTCAGTCCATTCAGTTAACTCTTGTTCTGCTTGATATTTATAAACATTTCAGCTTTTTATTAATCCTGTATGCTTTTCCATTATTAGAAACCTGCATTTGAGAGCACCTGTTAAAGTTTTACAGCTGAGTATAAACCTTTTATGAAGAGGATTAAAGCAGACAATTGTCTTAAATGACAAAATGATCAGGGTGTTTACAATTAGAAACACGATTGTCAAAGAAATTTGGTTATTTTTGTGGTTTCCAACAGTTTAAGATAATTTCAATTATAATTGATAGCATATATTTAAACATTAGAACCTTAGACATCCTATATGGTTTTTTTTTTAATTTATTTATTATTATTATACTTTAAGTTGTAGGGTACATGTGCATAACGTGCAGGTTTGTTACATATGTATACTTGTGCCATGTTGGTGTGCTGCACCCATCAACTCGTCATTTACATCAGGTATAACTCCCAATGCAATCCCTCCCCCCTCCCCCCTCCCCATGATAGGCCCCGGTGTGTGATGTTCCCCTTCCTGAGTCCAAGTGATCTCATTGTTCAGTTCCCACCTATGAGTGAGAACATGCAGTGTTTGGTTTTCTGTTCTTGTGATAGTTTGCTAAGAATGATGGTTTCCAGCTGCATCCATGTCCCTACAAAGGACACAAACTCATCCTTTTTTATGGCTGCATAGTATTCCATGGTGTATATGTGCCACATTTTCTTAATCCAATCTGTCACTGATGGACATTTGGGTTGATTCCAAGTCTTTGCTATTGTGAATAGTGCTGCAATAAACATACGTGTGCATGTGTCTTTATAGCAGCATAATTTATAATCCTTTGGGTATATACCCAGTAATGGGATGGCTGGGTCATATGGTACATCTAGTTCTAGATCCTTGAGGAATCGCCATACTGTTTTCCATAATGGTTGAACTAGTTTACAATCCCACCAACAGTGTAAAAGTGTTCCTATTTCTCCACATCCTCTCCAGCACCTGTTGTTTCCTGACTTTTTAATGATCGCCATTCTAACTGGTGTGAGATGGTATCTCATTGTGGTTTTGATTTGCATTTCTCTGATGCCCAGTGATGATGAGCATTTTTTCATATGTCTGTTGGCTGTATGAATGTCTTCTTTTGAGAAATGTCTGTTCATATCCTTTGCCCACTTTTTGATGGGGTTGTTTGTTTTTTCTTGTAAATTTGTTTGAGTTCTTTGTAGGTTCTGGATATTAGCCCTTTGTCAGATGAGTAGATTGCAAAAATTTTCTCCCATTCTGTAGGTTGCCTGTTCACTCTGATGGTAGTTTCTTTTGCTGTGCAGAAGCTCTTTAGTTTAATTAGATCCCATTTGTCAATTTTAGCTTTTGCTGCCGTTGCTTTTGGTGTTTTAGACATGAAGTCTTTGCCCATGCCTATGTCCTGAATGGTACTACCTAGGTTTTCCTCTAGGATTTTTATGGTATTAGGTCTAACATTTAAGTCTCTAATCCATCTTGAATTAATTTTCGTATAAGGAGTAAGGAAAGGATCCAGTTTCAGCTTTCTACTTATGGCTAGCCAATTTTCCCAGCACCATTTATTAAATAGGGAATCCTTTCCCCATTTCTTGTTTCTCTCAGGTTTGTCAAAGATCAGATGGCTGTAGATGTGTGGTATTATTTCTGAGGACTCTGTTCTGTTCCATTGGTCTATATCTCTGTTTTGGTACCAGTACCATGCTGTTTTGGTTACTGTAGCCTTGTAGTATAGTTTGAAGTCAGGTAGCGTGATGCCTCCAGCTTTGTTCTTTTGACTTAGGATTGTCTTGGAGATGCGGGCTCTTTTTTGGTTCCATATGAACTTTAAAGCAGTTTTTTCCAATTCTGTGAAGAAACTCATTGGTAGCTTGATGGGGATGGCATTGAATCTATAAATTACCTTGGGCAGTATGGCCATTTTCACGATATTGATTCTTCCTATCCATGAGCATGGTATGTTCTTCCATTTGTTTGTGTCCTCTTTTATTTCACTGAGCAGTGGTTTGTAGTTCTCCTTGAAGAGGTCCTTTACATCCCTTGTCAGTTGGATTCCTAGGTATTTTATTCTCTTGGAAGCAATTGTGAATGGAAGTTCATTCATGATTTGGCTCTGTGTTTGTCTGTTATTGGTGTATAAGAATGCTTGTGATTTTTGCACATTAATTTTGTATCCTGAGACTTTGCTGAAGTTGCTTATCAGCTTAAGGAGATTTTGGGCTGAGACAATGGGGTTTTCTAAATATACAATCATGTCATCTGCAATGAGGGACAATTTGACTTCTTCTTTTCCTAACTGAATACCCCTGATTTCTTTCTCTTGCCTAATTGCCCTAGCCAGAACTTCCAACACTATGTTGAATAGGAGTGGTGAGAGAGGGCATCCCTGTCTTGTGCCAGTTTTCAAAGGGAATTTTTCCAGTTTTTGCCCATTCAGTATGATATTGGCTGTGGGTTTGTCATAAATAGCTCTTATTATTTTGAGGTACGTTCCATCAATACCGAATTTATTGAGCGTTTTTAGCATGAAGGGCTGTTGAATTTTGTCAAAAGCCTTT
>NC_037689.1:73804875-73836504 GCF_003255815.1 Theropithecus gelada | reverse complement strand
TGTGTCCCAGAGATTCTGGTATGTTGTATCTTTGTTCTCATTGGTTTCAAAGAACATCTTTATTTCTGCCTTCATTTCGTTATGTACCCAGTAGTCATTCAGGAGCAGGTTGTTCAGTTTCCATGTAGTGGAGCGGTTTTGATTGAGTTTCTTAGTCCTGAGTTCTAGTTTGATTGCACTGTGGTCTGAGAGACAGTTTGTTATAATAGACATCCTATATGGTTTTATAACATATGTTAATAATATTTACTGAAGGCTGGGTGTGGTGGCTCATGCCTGTAATCCCAGTACTTTGGGAAGCTGAGGTGGGTAGATCTTGAGGTCAGGAGTTTGAGAACAGCCTGGCCAATATGATGAAACCCCATCTCTACTAAAAATACAAAAATTAGCTCGGTGTGGTGGTGGGCACCTGTAATTCCAGCTACTCAGGAGGCTGAGGCAGGAGAATTGCTTGAATCCGGGAGGTGGAGGTTGCAGTGAACCGAGATTGCACCACTGCACTCCAGCCTTGGCAACAGAGTGAGACTGTTTCTCAAAATAAATAAATTAATTAATAATAATATTTACTGAAATATAACCTGAAGAAGATTAAACATTACTTTGGCAATTCCATGTATTTAAACATGTTAAATAATTCTGTTTACCTGTTTTCTGGACATTCCAGAGACCCTCTGTAGCATCTGAAAGCTAGATGTCAGGAAAGACAATTGATTTTGGGAAGCCTGTTAAATATGTTATTGATCTAAAACACTTGATGTTATGAATGGAGTTTTAGATTACCATAAGTTATTTGTTTTTCTAAAATGATGACTTAAAAATTTGAAAACTCAAAAACCTTTTATTAGCCTTTAGTATTACATGAAAATCCTGTTCAAGAGAAAGAACCAAATTTTACCCTTGCATTAGTTAACTATTAATGTTAACCCCAATTTTAATGAAACCTTATGGACAATTATATTTAATTTTAACCAGTTTGATCATGATGTGAGACTTTTACAAACATTTTATAACCCTTTACACATTTTGCTGAAAAGAGTACCTTGTTGTGCTTTTATTTTAATGCTGAACTTAAAGAAAAATATATGTAATACTCTTTTGAATTTAGTTAATATGTGTGTACAGAGTTTTCATGGTAAGATTAATTCATACAGTTTTTTTCCATAGTTTGCTTAAATCTTCTGCTTTATTTGAGAAAATTCTTTATCCCTAGGCAAAATGTACATTTCCATGCCTTCTTACAATTTTTTTAGTAAAAACACATTTTACTTTTTTCACACACCTTGCATGTAAATCCATTTGCAGTAGTTGATATGGTTTGGCTTTGTCCCCACCCAAATTTCAACTTTAATTGTATCTCCAAGAATTCCCACATGTTGTAAGAGTGACCCAGGGAGAGAGAACTGAATCCTGGGGGTTGGTCTTTCCTGTGCTATTCTCATGATAGTGAATGAGTCTCACGAGATCTGATGGGTTTATCAGGGCTTTCCACTTTTGATTCTCCCTCATTTTCTCTTGCTGCCACCATATAAGAAGTGCCTTTCACCTCCCACCATGATCCTCAGGCCTCCCTAGCCAAGTGGAACTGTCAGTCCAATTAAACCTCTTTTTTTTTCTCAGTCTCAGGTATGCCTTTATCAGAAGCATGAAAATAGACTAACACAGTAGACTTAATTACATGTTATAATGGTAACTCTTAGCAATTTTTAAACTTTAATGTAAAACTTGGTAAGTTGTTTTAATTATATAGTAGGTGCAGATAAAGTTTGACTTTTTTCAGCATTATTAGGGGCATGGTTACTTTCGTATGTCCCCAGACATTACCCATTGTGAAACAGGCAAGTTGAACAGTTTTTAAACGCCAAAGAAGCAGTTTAAAACCTTAAAATATTTAGCAAAACTAGTATGTGACTTGCATAATTTAGACTACCTATTTATATTTTGAAGATATTTGCATTTTACCAGTAATCTTTAAGGCTGTTTTTAGTTTTTAAAGATTAAAGTCATATGAACTGAAAGGTACCAGAGCTTTTATTTTTCCCTTTAAAAAATATTTGATCCAAGTGCTTATCCTTTTTCTTTTTTTTTTTTTTTTATTATACTTTAAGTTCTAGGGTACATGTGCATAACATGCAGGTTTGTTACATAGTATACTTGTGCCATGTTGGTGTGCTGTACCCATCAACTCGTCAGCACCCATCAACTCATCATTTACATCAGGTATAACTCCCAGTGCAATCCCTCCCCCCTCCCCCCTCCCCGTGATAGGCCCCGGTGTGTGATGTTCCTTTTTCAAGTTAATTAAATAGAGCTCTTTTTAAATAGACATTACACGTGCAACACATGTATAACTACACAGCCAGGCAGAAGAAAATCCAGCAGCTTAGGGTGGAACCATTTAAGAATAGGGCTCAGAAAGTATGTAGTTTCTGCGGCCTGATAAACAGGTATACCTGGAAGGTGAAAACAGATTTTGAGAGGTATTTATTTGCCTCTAATTTCAGGGGTTTAATGAGGAAAACAGATATTTTTCCCAAGATGGGATTTGTGGTGACTTTTCTGTTTTCTCAAGGAGTCCTGGGTTACCAGCAGTTATCCTAGGGCCTTTTATGCATGCACCAAGAGTGGCAATACAGAGTGGAGAAAAATAAATCAGTTGACTGAGAAAAAGCTTTTTCCAGAAAAACAACATTTATGAAGAGGAAAAAACATAAAGGCCTTTAAAAATATACCTATAACTTAGATATCCACTTTTAATTTAGCTGAGAACTTTTTAAGAAAATTATTTTTATTAAAACTACAGAGAATATAAACAGTGATTTTTATTATTTCTTTTATCGGTTTATACCACTATCTGTTCACAGTAATGTTTAGGTTTTCTAGTTTTCTCTGGAAGAAAGTGACTGCATTCAGACAAGGTGGGGTTTTTAGGTTGACTGCAGATCACTCTAGCAGCAAAGCTTGATATTTGAGGAGGTGATTGTCTGTTAGCCAGAGACTTTCCCTAGAGGACAGCAGTCCTGCTATATTGTGTGGGGTATAAACAGTTAAGTTATTCCCCATGGTTAACCTGTTGGCTTCTGGCACCTGCAAAACCACCGCTGCAACTTCTTAGAGGCAGGCTGGCTATCCTTTAGCCATTAAGTTAAATTCCTTGCTTAGATAGCCCACTGATTGTTGAGCTGCATCTTGAGCTTTAGTTAAAATTTCCAGGGTTATCACCTTCCTTTCTGATACATAGAGATTAAATGCCTTCCCTATGGGAAGACTGAAGAAGGCTGCTGCTTTCAAGCAAGGCTTGCTTTAACTGGTTAAAAGCTTTTGAGTTTTATATTCTTAAGTTAGGGAGTGAGTTTTATCTGCTCGAGTTTCTTTCATGAGGTGGTATATGAGCTATTCCACTGTACCCAGGTACCCACAGTCTGCAAAATTCATTAATGCCTAAGAATCCTCTTTAACTGTTAAAGGAAATGGGCTTAATCCTTTTCTCACCTGGTGCTCTCATCCCTTTTGATAAGGCTGACCCACGTACTTTACTGAAGTCTGACACAGCTGAGGTTTAGATTTTGAGGCCCTATATTCCCTTTTAGCTAAGAAATTATGAAGAGCTTTTAGTGCAAAGCCCTTCACGATTGTGCAATAGGAGGAAGGGAGGCCTGGATTAGGGAGGAGAACAGAAAGACCAGCTTCGGTGTTTAGAAGGAAGTTTACCTTCCTCCCTTTTACCTCCAGAATTACCCAGGGTCCCTGGGTCATAATGGCAGTCTGAGTTGATGGAGCCGGGGAGTTGAGCCTCAGGACCCATTAGTCCTACTGGATCATTTGTGAGACAGGCCCTGGACCTGGTGACTTGCACCTCTGGGGACAGTCTGCCTTCTAGTGGTCCCTACCACAAGCTGGACAGAGTTGAGGTAGCTTTTTTATTGCCTGGGCACTCCCTTTTGAAGTGTTCTGGTTTGCCATACTGATAGCAATTAGCAGGTGCACCAGGGGACTCTGGATTTGTTGTTGTTGTTGTTTGTTTTTTGAGACAGAATCTTGCTCTGTTGCCCAGGCTGAAATGCAGTGGCACACTGAAACCTCCACGTCCTGAGTTCAAGCAGTTCTCCTGTCTCAGCCTCCCAAGTAGCTGGGATTACAGGTCCCCACCACCACACCCAGCTAATTTTTGTATTTTTTTTTTTCCACCATGTTGGTCAGACTGGTCTCGAACTCCTGACCTCAAGTGATCTTCCTGCCTCGGCCTCCCAAAATGCTGGGATTACAGGCATGAGCCACTGCACCCAGCCAGGACTCTGGATTTTATAGACCTGTGAAGTGGCCACTACTGCTTCTGTTCTTTTCTTGTGTTTCCCCTCTTTTTCCTGGGCCTCCTCCTGGTTTCTGTTGTAAAAGACCGAGGAGGCTGCCTTCAGGAGGTTTTTATAAGGTACTCTTTGGTCCCATAGCCTGCTTTTGTAGTTTCCTTTTGATATCAGGGGCTTCCTGGGTAATAAATTTGTCTTTTAAGATTATCTGTCCCTCAACTGAATTACGAGATAGGGAGGTGTGTTTCACTAAAGTTTCTCTCAGCCTTTTTAAAAAGGCCATCTGGTTTTTTATTTAACAAAGACAGTTTACAGTAATTAAGATGTTTGGTTCTGGTTCTCTGCATTCTATTGGGAATGAGGATCCTGCTTTTTTTTTTTTTTCCTTCTTCACCGTCTTTTCCCTTTTGACTGGATTTCTCTGTTGACTGGCTATAGGAGACATGGTGTTTGTCTCTGAATCTCTCTGCTGCCTGTAGGGCTGCCTGTTTTTTGGCAGCCATTAGGGTTTGGCTAGGAGTAACAAAACATTTCCCCATGCAAGATTAAACACTTGGGTTAGATTTTGGAAGGCCTTTATATACTTATTGGGGTCATTAGAAAACTTGCCTGGGACCCCCTTTGTTTAAGGTTCTGCAATGAGAAGGGAACTTGAACCCCAATAGTACCATGTCCATTGGTCATTTCCTGCAGAAACAGCAGCGAAATTGGGGGTTTCTTGGGTGTTACAGCCAGAGGAGCTGATGATATGACTGCTGGGGGCCCTGGATAAGGGGGAAAGGTAGGGCATTTAAAAGTTGCATTTGAGAGTTACCCAGGGGTTTGTTTTTCTGACTTTGGGGAGTTACTTTTTGTAGGCTTGGCTGATATGACTGCCAAGAGGGCAGGATTAATTTTACAGTGCTTACAAAGATCTGGGTTATCTTGCAAGGCAAAGAAAGCTTGTATGTAGGGAACCTCAGACCATTTGCCCTACGGTCTGCAGAAAAGATTTAGTCGTTGGATAGTGTTGAAATTAACACTTCCCTGAGGAGGCCAGGCCTTCTCTCCCTCCTGCAGTTGGTAAGATGGCCACGTGCTTGGACAATAGAATATATGCCGTTTTTGTTTCTTTAAAGTCCTAGGGTCAAAGGAGTTTCCTAGAGTCCTAGGGTCAAAGGAGTTTTAGAATGCACTCAAGAGGAGTACAGACTGCAGATGGTTTGTTACCCAACTAGAAAAGAGGAGGGGGGAAGGTGTCTCCTTTCTCTTTTCTGAGTGACCCAGAGTGACCCTAGCCCTCCATCTTGCTGGTTTCCTAGACCCACTTGGCCCATGAGGCTCCCAAGGTACCCTAGTGGCCTGAGAGAGATTATGTAGTAGTTGAATTTGGGCAAGACTCTTTAACGGAGGGATTGTTTTAATACTAGCTCTGGTTTCCCTTCCTATGGCCCCAGTGAAACATTAGAATTCCAGAGAATGGCACCAATTGACTTCCAAACATAAAATCCCATTTTTGTTTAAATGCCAGTGTAGTTATATGCAGAGCATGTGCCTTAAAAGAACACAAAGACTGAATGGCTGTTTTGCCTTTGATGGGGGCAGCATCAAGGCTGGAATCTGTCTTACCAGGATGGCTTCCTCCTGGCTATTGAAAGTGGAGTTTTTCTGACTACAAATAGGGTACAGGGCCTGATGACTGATAGAGGGATGTAAGAGAGAAAAAAATTGGGGAACTAGAAATTTGGGGCAAAGAGCTGACAAGGCTCCCTAAGGAGAAAAATTCCATCCCACTAGATGGAGCTGTAAGGTCTGAATTGTTAGATAAAAACTTTGACAAAAGTTAGAGGGTTTTAGGGCTTGATAGGCTGTCTTAAAGTATGTCTCCCAGCAGAAGAAAATTAACTTGTGTATTAGTCCGTTTTCATGCTGCTGATAAAGACATACCTGAGACTGGACAGTTTACAAAAGAAAGAGATTTAATTGGACTTACAGTTCCACATGTCTGGGTATGCCTGACAATCATGTTGGAAGGCAAAGAGGAGCAAGTCACGTCTTACATGGATGGCAGCAGGCAAAGAGAGAGAACTTGTGCAGGGAAACACTCTTTTTAAAACCATCAGATCTCATGAGACTCAATATCATGAGGACAGAACAGGAAAGACTTCCCCCATGAATCAATTACCTCTCACCATGTCCCTCCCACAACCCATGGGAATTCAAGATGAAGTCTGGGTGGAGACATAGCCAAACCATATCAACTTGTTTCATAGAAAAGTATTTTAGTTCTGCTGGGCAGTGCTGGCTTCTCACATGGGAAAAGGAACAGCTTAAATGAAGTGGGGGGATAGTTGCTTGGGGAGAAATAGCTTCCTGTTTAACTCCATTGAGTGCTATTGTTGGGAGATAAATAGGTTTTCAGATTCAGGTCTTGGAATCCCCCGTTTTAAGGAAACCACAGAGACAATAATTTGTTGAATTACATTCCTAAGGCTCCAGCTGACTTTGCCCAATAAGACTATATCCCCAGGTTGCAAAAACATCTACAACATTGCATACAAAGCAGGGATAGGAAACATGATAGTTGCAAAAAGAAAGAAGGAAAATGTGATAGAAAAAGACTGGAAGTCCCTGTGCCAATTCCCTAATGGGCTGTTGGTGACAGGAGTTAGTCCAAGGGCTTCCAGGTAACACTGAAGTGTAGCCTCAGCCAGATGCCTTCAGTTGCCCCGAGGACCTCCTTCTGGCCTCACGTGACATTAGGTCCTTTGTGAAAGGAAACTGGATTGGAACAGAGTCAACATTTTCAACATGTGAGGGCAAAGGGAGATTGAAAAAGTTCTCTCCAGCAAGCCTTTCCCCTGAGTCTTAAGGCTGGCAGCCACACTATTCATTTTTAACTGGCTGAAAGGGACTCACTGTTTTTGTTTGCTCTTGAGAGAAAAAATACTTAGGATAAGAAGCCTTGGAAATGAAAGTAAAGAGTTAATGGTCTGCTCTTATCCTTTAGCTGAATCCCTTTCTTCCCAGCCAATGCAGTAAAATATGTTGTATTTTTGCCAATGCACCAAAATACGTAGCAGTACTTCATTGTCTGAGATAGTACCTGGAGTTCTTTGTCTCATGTCCAAGAGAATTAAGGAGTGCAGAAACAAGGGTGAGATTGGAGCGAAAGTTTAATAAGTGAAAGAAGAAAGCTCTCTGCAGCAGAGAGTGGTGCCAGAATTGGTTGCCCACCATGAGGTTGGGGTCCAGGGTTTTTATGGACTGGGAAGGGAAGGAATATGCTTAATCTGTAGGCTTGCTTAGAGAAAGTGTGATTTAGTTTGGCCTGGGACCAATCAGGAGCTGAAGTGATGATTCATAGGGGCTACTTAGCTTAGCCTGGACCTATCAGGAGCTGAAGTGAAAGCTTGGCCCTGGGACCAATCAGGAGCTGAAGTGATGATACATAGAGACTGGGCTCACAGTCCAAAGCTTGTCCAGAAAAGGAAATGAAAGTGACCACCAGAACCCACCAGAACACACCATGTATATGCCCACAAAAGGAGAAGAGACTATTTCCTTGAAGCCTGCTGGTTATACAAAGGACAAAAGCTTTTCTATGCTGAGCCTTGTTCCCTTGTTAAAGTGGCTGTGGGCATATCTTAGGCACAAAGAATAAAGGCATTTCTATGTTGGGCCTTGTTCGTTTATCTGAGTGGGCCAGAGGTTTGTGCAAGTTTTCTTATCTGTGCCTGCAGCCTGATTTTTCAGGCTGTTTCTCTGCTTAAAGGAGTTTTACCAAGGACCCACCCTAACTGCCTAACTTTTCTCTCTTGCTGCCACACTACAAGGGAATGGTGCTAAACCTGAAAGAAACCAGGCAATCATTTACTTATAACAGTGTACACTTTTATCCTTAGAAGCAATAGATAACAGCCATAGCAATACAAACAAGTGAACACAGCAAGAATTGTATTTATCTGGGTTAGGGCAGAGTGAGAAGAATGTGGTAAGATTTCTCAGAAGTTTAGCCTGGGGAAAGCTTCTGCGCACCAAGCTCTTAAATTGAGAACTGTTCCTTTTTGGGACCTGTATGCTATTTTCTCTTCATGTTTATAGATGCCTAGCATGTTTATTTTAATTATTCCAATGAATCTTTCACCTAAGCCTCTTAAGTCAAGGATCTTGTAGTATGGTTCCACCTACATGTAAGAATTTCAAGAAGTTATTTCTCTATACATCAAATGACAGGAAACTTGGAATTTGTGTAAATCTCTGTCAGTAAGAACACTTTGACTCTTAAAATGGGAAATGGAGGCCAGGCATGGTGGCTCATGCCTCTAATCACAGCACTTTGGGAGGCTGAGGCAGATGGATCACTTGAGGTCAGGAGTTTGAGATCAGCCTGGCCAACATGGTGAAACCCCATCTCTACTAAAAATAAAAAAGCTAGCCGGGCATGATGGCAGGCACCTGTAATCCCAGCTACCCAGGAGGCTGAGGCAGGAGAATCTCTTGAACCTGGGAGGTGGAGGTTGCAGTGAGCCGAGATCGCGCCACTGCACTCCAGCCTGGGGAATGGAGTAAGACTCTGTCTCAAAAAACAAAACAAACAAACAAACAAACAAAAGAAGGGAAATGGAGCTAAGCATAGTATTTTAAAAGCGATGATCATAAAGTTAAAAAGAAATGACAGAGCAGGATATAAATAGCACTAACATGGAAAGTATATGCCTGCCTTCTCATAGGTCTGAATAGAAACTAAAATCTTTAACACTCCCATCATCTTTTGGTACAAGATAAATTGAAGCTCTCCTCCTCCTAGCATGGGTCAACCCTGAAAAACATTGCCTACATACATCTCCGAGCATTACCCCATATATAGTAGTTAAAAGTGCGTGAAATAACTTCATTTTAAATATAATTAAAGACATTTTTAATTAAGAATTAAAAATAAACATCTCTTTTTCAAGCTTCACAATTATCTGAGGTACGTTTGTGAGTGGCTATAAATTTTGGAAATGAACACATTCGTTAGTAGAGTCCTGGACAAGTGAATTTTTGCAAGTATTGTTTTGGTATATGAACCTTATTGCAACTAAAATAAGTTTGTGAATTGACCCAAATTGGAGTTGTTTTAGCATTATCTATAGTAATGTGAGTCATTTTTTGGAATGAAATTTGAAAATGACTAATACTATATAAGTGAACAGTTATTGAGAACTCCGTTCTGAAACTTTGAATGCTATAGACTCAGCACATCAACAGTGTTAACATCCACAATGTATTATAGCATAAATGATACAGTATTTTGTGATGTAAGTATTCTTGTGCAATTCAAGTATTGTGGTCAATCATATAAAAATTATAATTACACAATAATAAAAGTTTAATATATGCATGCAAATAGCTTAGTCTTACTATGACTTCCTCATACTTATTTAAATTTGTTGTGTTTGGCTTTTACAATATCACACATCTAGATTACAACTCCAAATTCAACAATACAGAGATAAACTAAATATTATACTTTTTACCTAGATAAAAACATTGGAAACATGTAAAACAGTTTTTCATTTAAATTGTTATACTTTTTGATGTAAAACTTTCATCCTTTGCCAGATTTTAACCTGAAATATGTTTCAAGATTGCTTTATAATTATTTTTAATGTAATGCATTAATACAGAAATCCTCAAAGAGGGACAGACTAACATATTATTAAAATCAATCAACAAATTTTACTCAAGATATATATTTTGAACAGATGATAAAGTAACTGCCTATTTAGAACAACTGATGAACATATTCTGATTATGGTATTTATAAAAGGATCTTCATATGTTGTCTACAGAGCTTAATGTTAATGCTATTTTTTATTGAGAACAAAGTTCCTTTAAATATTTTGAATCTACAATTGGACTCTAAACACAGATTTAGTTCTTTCTTTTGTAAGCAAAACTTATCCAGATGTTAGTGGAACAAAAAACTAATGAACCTAATTGAAAATAAAAACTGGCTCTTTTCAACTTCTTAATTTCCATTTTATTTTAAACACATTTTAAAGCCTTAGCTATTACAGGAATAAATTAGTGTTACAACCATAGATAAAGTATCTGCCTTAAGGTGTTGCAACTAGGAATCTTAATTTAAAGATGGGGTGGACAACATGGGGTCAACTTTAAGTATATGTACCTCTATTTTTTTTACACCCTACTACTAGTTTTCCATAGCCTATAATCTAAATTATTCTATGGAATAATATCTCCCTTTAAAGGGGCATATATTCTAATTTGGTGGCTATTCTAAGAATTACTTCAAAGTTATATGGGTATCTATTAAATAGAATATCTGAATGTCTACTAAATATAGTAGACATTCAGAAAAGAAAATATGTACAATTATTGTAGATTCAAGATATCTGGAAAAATTAGAGAAATCTTTGATATATAGAGAAAACTGCAAAATATCAATGACTTTTTCAAGGCAAAGTATATTAAAAGTACATTTGTTTTCAATCTCATTCTTTTTTATTATTATTATAATTTAAGTTCTGGGATACATGTGCAGGACGTGCAGGTTTGTTACATAGGTATACACGTGCCATGGTGGTTTGCTGCACCCATCAAACCGTAATCTACATTAGGTATTTCTCCTAATGCTATTCCTCCCCTAGCCCCCCACCCCCCAATAGGTCCCAGTGTATGATGTTCCCCTTCCTGTGTCCATGTGTTCTCATTGTTCAACTCCCACTTATGAGTGAGAACCTGCGTTGTTTGGTTTTCCTGTTCCTGTGTTAGTTTGCTGAGAATGATGGTCTCCAGCTTCATCCATGTCACTGCAAAGGACATGAACTCATCCTTTTTAATGGCTGCATCGTATTCCATGGTGTATATGTGCCACATTTTCTTTATCAGTCTCATTCTTATTGATACAATAAGGACTATTGGAAACACATTTCTGCTTTTAATTAGCTTTCTCTATAATTAGGCAATTAAAGCTCTAGAGCTCTCTGTTGGTACAGAGATCACTTTTGAACCATTTAAAACAACTCACTTGCTTTGCCTTTTACTATCTTTGGTATCCTTTTGCTTTGGATTAGCACAATAAACAAGCACAAAAGATATCTGCAGTGTTGATAGTTGAAAAGAAAATCAAATTTCACTGTTAAGATAATTTGGTTAAAAGGGTTTCTCTTATTGCTACATAGCTATTTTAATGCTTTATTCCTTTTACAGCTCCCTCTGTATTTCCCAACAATTATTAAAAGTATATGATTTGAGCATCCAACTAGTTAACTGATATCACAACTTTATTTTTGAAGAGCAAAATGACAAAACAGTAGACATCTTACATTTTTCATCATGGAGCCAGACACAAAGTTAATGACTGGGTGAGGGCTCTGTCTGACCTTACCTGGCTTATTGGTTCACAAGTATCAAAATCAGTATTTTATTTACTGTTGTTCCTTTCAGTATTGAATGAGTAAAATACCAATGGTAGTTTTCTTTTAGGTTAAAGTAATAATATAAGTTTTACTTTTGACAGAGTGAAAGCAATGTAAGAGACTTCTGTGAGATGATTAACACTTTATTTTATAGTTTTTTTATTGCAGTATACTATTCAGGGTATTCTACAATCTTATTGAACACAGCATGGAAACATCAAATTGATATTATTTGATATGTATCATCTTTTCTTCTTGATATAAGAAAATACTATTTTTTCTGAAATAGGTATCTGTATTTTAAAGGGATAATGGTTGATTATGAGTAAATAATTGTTTAATTAAATACTGAACCATTATTTCTCACAGACATTAATATCTTCTCTTGGAAACAAATGCAATATGTCAAATAAAATATCTAATACCTCTTTCCCATAGTCAAATCATGTTTAATACTTCTTTATACTGGTGAAATATAATACATTCTGACCAAAATCTTGTTGTTTGTCTATAGGTAGGTATATATGGATATATAACTTGAAAGTTTCTAAAGTACAAGAATTCATTTTTGTATACAATCATTTATTATAGGTAAGAGAACTAATTAGATTTAGGACCACAATACGTACAAGCTTTAGAAAGACTTTCTACTAGCCTTAATGTCCAGCTCACAAAACAATATTGCACTGTTAAAATGTTTTCAAAAGTTTATGGTTTAAAAGCGCATTCACTTTGATTAGAATTTTCTGTATTATTTAATGTAATGTTTTAAATTTAGTAGAAATAGCCAAAATATGAGGGACTAGGCACTGCTATTGAGACTACTTTTCCTTTACCATTTCTTCTCAGTTTTCTTTAGTGTAGCAGTTCTTAATGTGTCATTCCCTGACCAGCAGCATCAGCATCATCTTGGAAGTTATTAGAAATGCAGATATTCTGGCCCCACATCTGACCTGCTAAATTAGAAACTCTAGAGGTGGGACCCAGAAATCTGTGTATTTACACACAGATAAAATGATTGCTCTAAAATAGTGGTTGTCAAATTTTAACATGCTATGTTAAAATTTGACAACCACTATTTTAGAGCAATCATTTTAGAGCAATCATTTTATCTGTGTGTATGTATGTGTGTGTGTATGCATGTATGTATGTATATATATAATTTGCAGGACTGTTGGCTGTGGGACATCATTATATTTTTTGTATATAATATCTATTAACTTTATTTTTGCTTGTATTATCTTGCAGTTTTTCTGATTGGTTTATGACTTTATTCAGTGATAATACGAAAATTCCTATCTTCACTGAAGGATCTGAATAACCATTTTAACTCAACTATATTGCATTCTTGAAAGTAATCCTTTCAATGTAAGTATGACATCTTTTCTCATTCTCTTTGAAAATATAGTTCTAAGATTAATATAGACAGGTAAAGAGTGGCTAACTTCCTATTTTTCCCATGGTCAGAGGGAACATAGGGTTGTAATAGGGAGAACAATTACATTTTATTTGTTATACAAATATCCATTCACAGTCTTTTGTGATATCTTGGCAAATTGCTTGCTTTGCTTTGCATTCCCAGATGAATTTAACCAGTTGAATAATGGAAACCACAATGTATTGATTTGGGCATTTACTATAGTCAGATACATTACAGGCATACTAATAGGTTAGGCTAGATGGGAAAAATGTTAGCTTAAAGGATAAGTAAATTGGGAGAAGACAGGGAGCCAAAAGAAGTTTTAAATATTCTGCAATGTGAACTGCTGATCTCCACATTTTGAAAACGATAATTAGAAATTTCATGTTTTGTGCTTCTGTTGAGGTTTATGTAGAAAGTTATTGAAGAGTTTCTACCTTGAATTTGGAATTTTAACTCATGAAAATGTAGCTTTATAATTCACACTCAGTAAACACACTTTCAGTAACTAAGAGTTGGATTGTATTCAAGACAGTATTATAAGCAATGTGGGTGGCTTTGTTGCAGTTTTTCCACCTTTACCATGACATTCATCCAAAGTTTCTATTTAGCCATACTTTTGATTTAGAAAATTCAAATTAAGTTTCCCAACAAGTTTTCTAATGTGCTGTTTTTGATACATGGGTGATTGACTCTACTATATGTGATTAAATATGGAGCCATAATCTACATTAAGATAAGTCCTATTACTTTAATGCTATATTTGAAATTTGTACTAATAACACATTGATATTGTACATTATGTGAAAATGAACAGTAGCTGTGCCAAACAGAGCATAACATTATTGTCAAATCTTGATTATTCATGTTAATAGAGGTCAGCCTTGTTGGAGGCATGTATAGATTCCAGATCAGTACAAATCACTTATATTTACTCCATTGTGACATGTATTTTATTATATTTTGTGCTTATATATGTCTATATGTATATGTATGTTTGAGTGCATATGTATCACAAATTTTTATCATAATTACACTTTTTTCTAGGGCTAATTTAAAAAATTTATAATTTTCATTTTCTTATATAACAGTAAAGGTAGTTAGTGATATGGTAACTCAGAATTTGTCAGTTAGTAATGATATGTCAATAAAATAGACTTGATTTTAAAAACAAGCTTTCATATTTATGGCTAGAGAAAAGTTAAAAAAAACTAACTGATTATTAAAGCCTTGATTTAGACAGTTGAAAAATGTGTTGCTCATGCAAGGACACCATTTCTCCACATCCTAGCAAGTTGTCTTCACTGTTTCTGTAATTATTAAGAAATGCTAGGCCCTAACTATTTTATATGTGTGCTTTTAAAGCTTGTAGATAATTGAAAAGACTAGAACGTTTGGAAATCACTAGCATAGATAACTAAGTGGCTATTGGAAAGTTGCACACTGATGGACAGTTTTTCTACACCACTTTCCTGGTGTAAAGTGAGGTTGAATTTTGGGCCACTTTCTTATCTTTGCAAGATCTTACTGTGATTCTGTTTGGGAAACAAAATCCTGTCTTCTCCCTTCCCTGGTATCTAGGAACAGATCCAAGATGTTAAGTAGGGCTTCGTATTTCTTGGTTTGAAGGATATCTTTTGATCAAGGAATTCTGCATTTTGGCAATGATTTATTTTAGTTATGTCTCTGAATGGTTTTATTTGTATATAAAGGTCCTGTCAACTTTTGTTTGGGAAAGAATTTGGTAATTTCAGTAATGTCAATATAGCAACATAAATGTTTTCCTTTATTTTCAGATCATAGATGATTTACATGGAGACTGTAGGCCTAGGATTAGAACATTGAATTTTTTTAAATTTTTACTGATATTGACAATGGAAATTTGCCATTAAGGAAAGGAAAATGTATATTTGCAAAACAAATTTGCACATGAAGAAGGAATTTTAGAACTTTTGCTGTATGATCAATTAAAATCTTATAGTTTATATGTGATATTTTAAAAATGTGTATTAGGTAAATTGTTTTTCTTCCTAAAACCTTTACATGAAGCCATCCAGTATTATGAACTATTTTTTTCTAGATTGAGAATTTGAGTATAACAAACTGTTAGCTTGTAATAATTCAGTGATAATTTCAGGAGAAGGAATTAGAAAATAAGATTACCAGTTCTCATTGCATGTTGTATCACTTCATGTAGCATCTTGCTCTTTCCAGTGTCCTAAAGATGCTATATAGATCATTTCATTGGATAGATAAGTTATCAAATTCTGAAAGCCTGATATGTAGTCAGTTTGATCCATCCGTCTTTAAGGATTGATTTGGATATTCACGTGGCTGATAAAACTGTATAAACAGTCATTAAAGTGGCTTAAAACAAGCATCCTATTTCATGGGTCGTTTCATCATATAATAAAAATAAATATTCAGTCTGTAGTTCGTATTTCTAAGGATTTCATACAGAGAAACAGAATAGGTTTAATTTTTCCTTCTCACTAACACAGATATGCTGTTGCTTAATTGGCCTTTTGCAAAATGCATGTACTATCAAACTAGTCCATGTAGATGTCAAATAAGATGATTCCATTTGCTGTAGTTCTACTAGGGAAGTACATAATGCTAAATTTCAAATATTTATATTCTGTTTTGATAGCTCCTTAGATAGGTGAAATATGAATACTTTCTACACAAATCTGTCTTAAGCTTCATATTGTTTTTTATTTCTGGAAGTCAGGAACAAATGCCTAACCCCAAAACTATATCCGTGCTGAATGTTACTTACTTTCCTAGATTTATTTGTTTAGACAGCTTATTAATGTACTTGAAGATCCATGTAATCACTGTGATTGTACATAATTACATGATTATATCTACTTGCATTTATAGTGTTACTATACATTATAAAATGTTAACTTCCTAAAATTCCCTAAACTATAAAATTATCTGAGCATATTATATTGCAAATCTACAGTGAACATTTTTTAAAGCTTAGGAATCTTATAGGTTTATATATTCTTATTCTCATTTCAGGTACAAATTTAGTAATCTCATCTGTTTTTCATTTTAAATTGACATTCCTTCAACTAACATTTTTTAAAGGGCTACTGGGCACATAGAAGAGGTGTTAAATTTGGTACTTTCCTTATTAAGGAATTAAAGGAGCTCATACTCTAACAGAAGACTTCAGTAATATTCTTTAAAGTAAGAGTAGTTATATGTATGAAACTGAAAAGTATATGAGAGAGTGATCTGATGCTTATGGGATTGAAGATTATGTATATTGTTTGTAAACACTATGCTATTGAGTCCATTGGTTCTAACACAGAGACATGTTAACTGATCTCACTTTAAAATCATGATAATTAATCTCAATGATACATCATGGTTATCCCATGAACAAAATTTATATTGCCAAAGAAATACCATCATCGTAGGATTTACATGAAGAAAGATTGAAAAAGGCCACCATTTTGTATCAACAGTCACTCCAGCAAATTCCTGAGAAATCTGTTTGCATTCATCAATGTATCTAACATCTTTGACATAATAATTGTGGCTTTTATTTCACTTTTATATTTAAATATGATTAAATATATTGGTAGTTTCCTTCCTAGTATTATCATGATTTATGTTGAGGGTAAGTCTATTTTTAACTTTTTTATATGCTTTAGCATTGATTTTAAGGTGCTAACATATTTCTTCCCAATATTTTGCTTGCTGTCTAGTGATCTACTGACTTCACAATGTCTGAAATCAGATTCACCAATCTCACTTGGGATCAAGTTATAACACTGGATCAAGTGTTAGATGAAGTAATTCCAATTCATGGAAAGGGGAATTTCCCCACAATGGAGGTAAAACCAAAAGACATCATTCATGTTGTGAAAGATCAACTCATAGGGCAAGGAATTATTGTTAAAGATGCCAGATTGAATGGTTCCATAGCAAGTTACATACTTGCAAGCCATAATGGAATCAGCTATAAGGATCTGGACATTATTTTTGGTGTTGAGCTTCCAAGTAACGAAGAATTTCAGGTTGTTAAGGATGCAGTTCTAGGTTGTCTACTTGACTTTTTACCAAAAGGTGTAAAGAAGGAAAAGATCTCCCCAGATATCATGAAAGAGGCTTACGTACAGAAATTCATCAAGGTTTGCAATGGGCATGATTGTTGGAGTCTTATCTCCCTTTCAAATAACACTGGAAAGAATTTAGAACTAAAATTTGTGAGTTCACTCAGACGGCAGTTTGAATTTAGTGTAGATTCCTTTCAAATTGTTTTGGATCCCATGTTAGACTTCTACAGTGACAAAAATGCCAAGCTAACCAAAGAGTCCTATCCTGTTGTGGTAGCTGAAAGCATGTATGGAGACTTCCAGGAAGCAATGACGCATTTGCAACACAAGCTCATATCTACCAGGAAACCTGAAGAGATTAGAGGTGGTGGCCTTCTGAAGTACTGCAACTTGCTGGTTCATGGCTTCAAACCAGCCTGTATGTCAGAAATCAAAAACCTAGAACGTTACATGTGCTCTAGATTCTTTATTGATTTTCCTCATATAGAAGAACAACAAAAGAAAATTGAATCATACCTCCACAACCATTTCATAGGTGAAGGAATGACCAAGTATGACTACCTTATGACCTTGCGTGGAGTTGTGAATGAAAGCACCGTTTGTCTCATGCGTCATGAAAGAAGACAGATTCTCCACCTGATCACCATGATGGCTTTGAAAGTACTTGGAGAACTGAATATTCTACCCAATACAGAAAAGGTAACTTGCTTTTATCAGCCTGCTCCGTACTTTGTGGCTGAGGCAGGGTACCCTACTTATGTAACATCTGAGCCACCCCCCATTATCTTCCTGCCATACTACCCACTGCACTTTCATGGGTCAAATGGTATGGGTTAAAAAATACACATGCAACAATAGAAACTTTGCTTTAATTAAACACCACTTAAAAGCAAGTTTCCAAATATAAAATTCAAGATCTATTCTTATTTTTGTAAAGTTACCAATTATTTTCAATTACAGTTGATGGAATAGCAGTTACCAATAATTTTTGATCAATTAAGCCATCATATTAAATACAATATCTATAAACCAACCACTTTAAATGTTTTTCAAATGTTGACTAGCTATAATAACTTTCAAATGTTGTATTCCTCTTGAAATGATTTTCAAATCTTTTGACTACTTGTGACTTTCAAATTTACTGTGACAAGCATATCAGAGATGCCTGCATCTTTGACTAAAATATAAAAGGACAGATTCGTGTTTTAAAATTACGATGTACAGTGACGTACCAAATTTTTTATATTCAGTCGGTTCCTTTGTTACATTTAGTTATTTTTTTCTATTGAATAATATCATCAATACATTTTCAGTACTTAACAGAAATGCCTAATTTCAAAAGCAACAGATTCAGAAGACATTAAAACCCTGGACCTTTCAAGCAATTTTTGACAATTAAATTGGGTCGGATACAAAAATCCTTCTATAGTTTAAAGGAATGCTGGAAAAAAAATGGTTCTGGAAAGCCCTGGACATTAGTAATTTGTCATCTACGTAATAAAACATTTAGTTAATTTGTGGATTTGAATAACAATACCATACAGCTGTGCAACTACTACTGAGATCAGATACCGGGTTTTTTGCCCCTCAAAATAAGTTAAAACAAATGAAAATGACCAGCTCTGAATGTGAAAGCTTTCTATCATCATTTACTACTACAAAGAGACTGTAAATGGCAAACAGGAAAAAACAGGCAGAGGTTTATAGCCATAGCATTTACCATTTTGTGGCCTATTTGAAAAACATCTTTTATGTTGAGAAACATTCCATTTCAGTAAGTTAATATATTTTCTTTGTAACTAAATGAAACAGGTTTTCCATTTTGCCTTTACCAAAGATCATTTTCTAACATGCCACTCAAGTGCTTCCTTGTGTGAATTTTTGCATAACACTATAATTTATTCAACAACTGTGTATATTTACAATATATCTAAATATATACTTACTACATCAAGTATGCTGCTAGAAAAATCTACCAGTGGGATTAAAAATGTATTTTCTTCCCATAATGAAAATAATCCATGACCAATATTATCTGAAGTGTCAGAAGGGGAGCTGTCTTGAATTAATATGGATCAGGCCATTGGAAAACTTCAATATTTCCACTTGGTTATGATTTTTTCTGAGTTTCCATTTCAGTTTTTATTGACCATCACATGTTTTTTATCACAACGTGACCTGACAGTTGTATCCTGATAATTTGCCAGTTATAGACTGTGCTTAACCTATCTTCACTGTACTACAATATTGGACAGAAGTACACCAAATATGGCATTTTCAAATAACCAATATTTTTGAGATGTTTTATACCACAGCACGAGTGGCCATCAGTATATTTTTAAAGAATTATATATCACAGAACCCTGAAGCTTTAAAACACTATGGACTTACCACTTTCTTGACAAATAAATAATTTATAAATACAATAAAATATTTAGAAATGAAAGGACTATTATTGTGATGTCATGGGTATGGGTTCAGTATTTTCCAGAGTAGCATTTGATACTGAGTAGCAGAATTCTGAAGCTATTTGGAAATATCTCATACCCCATGTGCTCTCATAACTTTCTTTGATCCCATTGAGAATTTAAACTCCTTCTTTCCTAAAAAGCGAAATATTTATGGTATTCTCCTGAAGCTTTAAGTCCTGATGGAAGAATGGCCTGAAAGCTAGATACATTCTCCTAACATTTTAAGCATGTATTTCCCTTGTGAAAGGAAAGCTCTCAGAACTGCTATCTATGACTTTCTCAAGAGAACGAATTTAAACCTCTTGAATGGGGATGGTATCACTGAAGAAAAAGCTGTAGCTTTATTTTTCATGGCTTTCTTTCTATAGATACCATTACCAAGCTAGTACTTTGCTCCCAACTAACCAGAAAAATACCAGTTTTCAATAGTGTATGAATATCTCTCCAGGATTAGGCTAGTTCCCTTGAGAAGGAGTATTATTTCATTCTGCTCATTAGGGTAGTAAATGGAAAAGGTTTTCTATAAATTAATGAATGCTAGCTGCTTTACCAAAAGGAGTTAATAGAAGTTAGTTTTCAAAAACCCTACTCTAAAGCATGTGATATCCCATTACCAGAGAGAAACAGTATTATCTTTGCCTGTTTAATATGTAGTCATTTTATTTTGTACAAATGCAATACTGAGTCTTGGTTTAGGACGTTTTTCTTTTTCAGGAACCTAACTAAAACCAAAAAAGAAAGCAATTTTTAATATAATTCTAACATTCATATCTGTGAGACAAATTTTGTCAGCTGCAGGTACATATTTTTTAAACCAGAATATTCTTGTATTTCAAAAATATCCACACATTATCAAAGCTCTACAAGTAGGGTATTTATAACTTTTAAAATTTTATATATTCTTCTAATAGTGACTCATGCCCAGTTTAGTTGAACAAAATTGAAAGAGAAGGATTAACTAGTTGATTTAATTTAGAGAAAACCCAGCTAAATTCAAGACAAAAATATCAGAGCTAGAACTGTCAATTTCCCCTCAAAACTTGGAAAGCCTTCTGTGCCCAAATTCCATCTTCTTACATCAGCAAAGATCTATTAAAATACATTCAAGTTAAAGAGTTTAAACTTTGTCTTTAAAGTCACAGGTTATGCATTGATAAAAAGATGAAAAATGCCTCAGATACAATTAAAAATCCTTTTTATTCAGTGCATCTATTACCTGGAAGTAGTCGTTCAACTTTAAAAATATGGGAAGTTAAAGTATATAATTGAGAACATTGTTGAAGTTTTAAAGTTTCCAATACTTTTCAAAATTCCATTGATTTAAGAGTGCATCTGTCTCACTCATTGAAGATTTTCAAAAATATAATTTACATTGTAAATTAACATTAAAACAGGATTGGGAGATATGTAGAACTACCATTGAGTAAATATTTTCATGAAGGCCATTTTGATAAGGTATCAAGCCCAACATTTTAACCTAATCTGGGATTTATTTCCTTTGCCATTTGTAAAATAAAATGCATTTAATGGTTTGTTTTTAGTTGTGCTCTCCATTTGGTGGTTATATTCTGTAAGTTATAATGTTAAAATTTATGTAATAAGCATTTGGAAATTGTGTTGCTGAGCCACTGCTCCATTTAATGAATATTTCTTCAGCACATATAACTGAAAGTAGCAAACCTGTTGGGATTTCAGTGTTTTACTCTTAAGTGCTTCATTAAGGAAATAGTGTTTTCTTGAATTTTACAAGTTTTAGCAAACAACGTAGTATTTAGAATATATGCTATTTGGAAGCCAATTTAGTATGTAACTCGTGATCTTTGAGCGTAACACATAATTTCTTTTGCTTTTTTATGGGGGATGTAAGGTGATTTTTTTCAAAATGTTCATGTTTAAGGCAGTACTACATGGATGTATTTGTTTGAAACAACAACAAAAGCACACTTTTTGTCTATATATAATTCTTGAAAGAGCAGAAGATAGACAATAGATGAGCAGCTAAATTTTGTGTGTGTGTGTTTTTTATGACCCTTCAAATAAACCAAGCCTCCCTGTCCTAGAAAAATAGTATCATATAGATATACATTTTAGTAGCTCAGAGCAAAATAGCCCCTGTAAATGCATAAAATAACCTTTCTAAGAAAGAAGTGTCTTCAGAGGGCCCTCTTTTAAAATATTTTTCTTCTTAATTTCCAAATTAAAATTGATGAGTCAAATAACCCAACCCAAGTAATATCATGGTAATTTTTTTTTGACAATTCACATGTTACATATTTTAGATGGTAGAATTTGAACCACTCTCTAAAATGCTAATAAGCAGTTCACCTTATGTTATGAATAGACATGGTTCAGTCATACATGGTCCTTTGGCTCAACTAAGAACCCAGAAACATGGGATTGAATTATTGTTTTAGTATTTGTATAACTCCAATATCAGTGGGGGAGGTTGGTCTTCATGAAAATGACAGTAGAAATAGTATGAGTGTTCACACTAATATTCTATTCAGTAATTCCACTTTTATTATAGGAGGACAACATAAATAAAACTTGTCTATATAACAGGTGACTTTAATCCCAAAAGGAAAAATAATGCAGGCATTGTCATATTTTTAACTTGTGAAATCAGAGTTAAAAAGGACATTCTTCTATTATGTGTAGTAGTAACTTCCAATATTTTTAAAATAAAAATTGATATTAGATAGCCATTACATTTATGTATTTCTGTTTTAAAAGTTATTACAAATGTTCACTTCTCCTCAGTAAAATTAAAGATTCAACACAAACATATGTTTGCAGATATTTGAACAAACAGAATTGTAAATAATTTTCTCTAAGCTTCACATGTAACCTTTTTGAACACAAAAGACTTCTACATAAATTATTTTCTTTATGGTTTTGAGAGTTTTATAAGGTAGTTTTGGACATTGGGAATTAAATGCCTTCAAAAACCAATGGTTATTAAGGCAGTGAACTTCAAATAATTATTGTCTTATCGCAAGATTTGCTATCAGGTAAAATGCATTTAATAATGTCAGCAAGTAAAAAGTGTAAATTTTAGCAGTTTTAAGGTTAAAAATAGACTTCCTTTAAAAGCACCTAAATACATATTTCAAGTGAAAGGCATTGTATTCTTCTAGATAAATAATATATGTACCAAAACAGAAACCATGCCAGGAAAGTTATGCGATTTTGAAATGTAGAGGACTATATTCAATATGCTGTGAATAGATTTCTATGAAATTCAGCAACTATTTACTAAGTTAGGGAAAGTACCTCTATAGAAGATATATATAAATTCTGGTAATCCTGACAGTTTCCAAAAAGGGAGCATGTATTCCATTTTCCTGAGGACCAAGTTTTTAATTCCTCCAGTTTTGCTTCCTCATTTTCTTCATTTAGTGAAATGATAAGAGTGCTCACAATGATAAGATGCCAAAAAAATGACATCTGGGGGCAATTTGTTGCTATTTATATTACTGAAAGACAAAATGATACTATGCCAAGTTTAATTACTAGTGAGGGAGAGTCTGGAAATGTCATGATTGTTAGTCAGGTAGAATTGTGTTTGTGGATGGTCCCATTCTAGAAGAGAAAGCTTCCATGTGTGCATTATAGAGAGTCCAATTTTAGGAGTTCTAATATTTCAAGATTTCCCTTAACTACATACACTAACAACACTTTAATTCAGAAGCCATGATTCTAGAGGTAAAAATTGCAGAACCCAGGAATTCTAGGCAGCTAAATGTGAAGAAATTACTTAATTGGCTTACTGTATCATTTAAAGCTCATACTGGTATAAATTATAAAATACCTTTCTTTAGTAAGAAGTAGTTAAAATTATTTTAAGCATCATTACATGATACTGTGTAATTCCTGGGAATTTTTAAAAGATAAGTCGCATTTCAGTTTAGATTTGAATATATAAAAATTATAAGTAAAAACATTTAAACTTTTAAGAAATGAAAACCACATGTCAACTTAGATTTCATACATAAAATTATGTCAAATCATACAAACTTACACATTTTAAATTCCTATAGACTAAATAGTGCATTACGATGTAAAACTTTTCCTAGATGATTCACTTTCATAAATTATAATGCAATATCTGTTTACTGAATAAAGTTCAGTATATTCTATGTATTTTATTCAAAAAGCTTAAATATTTTTTAATAAAGATTGGAAATAACCCAATGGATTATCTGCATTTTCCAGATCTCAACTCATTTTAATTGGATGATACTGTTATATGAATATGTTTTCAATTTGCTTTTAAGTTCTTTGACACAGTTTAGTTGTTTGATTTATAGATGGCTGACACTAAACTATAAGTTGACATAGCAAACTCTGACTTGATCTTTAAATAAAAAGTTCCAGTATTTTTAAAACAAATCCCATATATCTCTGGAAACCACATTCACTTTATATCCATACACTGCCACTAGACTAAATTGAAAAGTAACATTCTCTTGGGCAGCTCTTGGCTAATTGTTTAATCTCACGTAGTCTCTGTTTAGATTGAGTGAAATCAGTGTTAGTAACTTTTCCATCTAGTTTGAAAGTAATAAGCAACTACAACATTTTTTTAGGAAATTTTTATTGTGGATATGTTTAAACATGCATAAAATTACAGAATGAGCCTTCTTCTGTACCCATGCCTCAGCTCAGGTTGTTGATATTTGCCAGTTCTGTTTTACCTATCCCAGCTCTTACACACACGCTCATTTGCATGCTTTTTACCCCTCTGAAGTATTTTAAAGTAAATTTCAGACATTATGTAATTTCACTGTAAATTTATCAGCCATGTATCTCCAACTGATAAAGTTTAAAAGAAAAATAAGCACTTTACCATTATCACACCAAAGAAAATTATGAATACCGTTATATCACCTTATACCTCAATCATTGTTCAGATTTCCCCAAAAGGTCTCAGGAATGTAATTTCACCATTGAGTTTGTACAAATCAGGATCCAGCAAGGGCCACACATTGCCTTCAGTTTATGTGTCTCTCAAGCTTCTTTCAATCTTGTCAGTAGTTTTGTTGCCCTGCTTCCGCTATTTCTGTTGTGCCATTTGTTTTGGGAGGAGACCGACCGTCTGCTCTGTAGCGCTCCCCCGTTCTGAATATTTTTGCATCCTCTTGGTGTGCCGTAATACAACATTTTTTAAAGTTCTTCTGGGCATAGAGTTAATGTCTCAACCTACAAAACAGAAAATTAAAAAGAATTAAGACACTTATCCAGATAATTCACATCAGTGACCTGTCACTGTGTAATAAACAATGAAACAAATACCTAAGTTATTTATGATCCAAATCATTGAATAACTGTGTTTTCCCATATGAAGCAGACCAAAAATAACTACTACATATGGCACAAGTCCTACAATACTATTTCACGATGTGTAAAACAATTCATCTGATAAAGAATAAAGTGAGAAGAAGGTCTGACTTCAAATCTAAACCCACAAATTGGGTCCATAGGTATATATCTTAAAGTTGTGTCTGAAGTTTCAGTTAATTCTAATTCAATTGTTTAGCATTAAAGAAAATGTTAGTGAAAGGAATTATAGTCACTGAGTGGGAAATGAAACAAACATCTAAATGTATTTACCCAGAACCTAGAGAAATTGCTGAGATGATTTCCTACACTATTAAGAAGAAGTACAGTTTAAGTAATTCAACTTTTTAGGAAAATTGTGAATATAAATATAGATTTATAAAAATTTTGGATACCTTTTTAGCCTTCTAGTTTATATCACCAGTTCTAGTTTTTTAGTGCAAAAATATGTAAGTGTCCTGAAAAACTTACTGTGTTTCTGTAAATGAAAATTTTGAGCAGTATTTCAGTAGTGGGGCATCTAAGAGATGACTGAAATTTCCAATGGTGAGTTAAATGTCAATCTTCTTTGCTTTCATGTTGACTGTATGTTTGCTAAATCAGAATGGTTTCTTACCATGTTGTTATTCATTACATAGTTCTGAGATGTGTAGCTACTATTTTAGAAAATGTATTTTACTGTTAACAAAATAAGTATTGTTATAAGAGCAGTATGAGGTCTTTTTGGTGAAAATTATTTTAAATAGATTATAATAACTGTAATAAGTGTAACTGTACTCTTTATTATTTATCTAATAGTTTTTATACCTGTTTTGTCTTGTGCTTTTGTACACTATAAGAAAAAACACTGTAGAAACTCTGTTATTAGATAAAAATGATTTTTAAAATAAAATAACCGCGAAACATACAGCAATGCACCACCTCCAAAATGGGTAAATGCCTATTATTTCAAACATCACCAAATTGCCCACAGTGTCTTCAGAATAGGACGTACAAAGAAAATTTACCCTGGAATTTTCACAGAATCCCCAGTGATTTCATTAGTAGTTGCAAACATGGAGCATGCGAAGAGACTGATCTTCAGTATATTATGGCTCTATATAATTTACTTTCACCATGTACCAAAAAATAACACCATCCACGTAGCTTAAGATAATTATCATATTCTTATAGATTTCTAATGCCCAGGTAGATTCTAAAAAAGACCCAAACTCCTTTAGTTCACCTCATGTGAACAACCCTTGCCTTTAAAAAAAAAAAAAAAAAAAAAACACACACACACACACACATTTTTTCAAAACTCAGTGATGACTATCTCTGAAGAAATGATCTTCTTCACCCATAGCTTCATCATACAAATGATTTGTATTCATTCATTTCCCAAACGTCATTTGATTTTACCTTGGTAAAGTTTACTTAACTTATTCTCCCTCTCAAATAATTGTTACCTACAGTATGTTGGATAAAAACATAATTGGTGATGAAACAAATAACATCATTAAGGGAAATCTGTCAAAATGTTATTACTTAGCATCGACTCCACCACCTACACACATTAGTATCACACGTTTAGCACAGCCAGATAGTGTATCCAGTCAGGTCTGTATGTGCTGAGCACATATCCAAGCAGTTATCATAAGTGATCACTCTAGTGAAAACATAGATTTGAATAGAGGCTTTATTAGAAGAATAAAGTACTATGGAAAAAGAAATTGTGAAGATAGCACAACGCTCAATATAGCTTTCTTGAAATTTAAACAGCTTCAGCAATAGCCTAGCAACTCTACAGAAGATTATCATATGTGAAATATGGAGCAATGTGTCTTTTTTTTTTTTTTTAAAGTTGAGGGATACATGTGCAGAACGTGCAGGTTTGTTACATGGGTATACGTGTGCCATGGTGGTTTGCTGCACCTATCAACCCGTCATCTAGGTTTTAAGCCCTGCATGCATTAGGTATTTGTCCTTATGCTCTCCCTCAGCTTGCCCCCTTCCCCCTGCCAGGCTCCAGTCTTTAGTGTAAATACTCTTACACTGAAAATGGTGCATTTTCTCTACATAATGTAAATTACCAGATGACTGAGGCTTGAAGTGAAAGATATGATTATAATAGAAAGCCCAAATGATCCACCAACACTATCAAGATGGTTTATCCTTTAATAGGCAAGGATAAGTTGTGCCTTGTCTGGCACTTCAAACTTTACCAGAAAGTACAGATACTGTCCACATTTACATAAAAATAGCCAACTTTAAATTTAGTAATAAATTGTGGGAAATAACAAATGCAAGCCAAAAATATTCCTGTGTTTGTCCAATGATGTTTTGTTTGTAACATGCCAATGAAATCATGGGTAATATTTTTTAACCACCGTTTACTTATGTAGTATATTTTATCAAGTACTGTAACATAATTTTGTTATTGAGCATTAGTAGGTAAGAGATTTGTTTACTTTGAAAACTATGACCATGATCCCACTAAGTTACTTGTATATTACCTAATTTCTGATTGGACTAGGTGATTGCTGCACTTTTCCCTTCCTGCACATTATTGCCAATGTCAAAACAAAGTAGAGGCACATTATTCCTATAATTATATTCTTTTTTCTGCCCGAAGTGGATATGGTCTCCATTAGGATTATCTAAAATTATCTACTTGCACCATGTCTTCAAAGGCACACTTTTTTAAAAAATGTTAACAATCGGCCAGGCTTGTTGGCTCACACCTGTAATCCCAGCCCTTTGGGAGGCCGAGACGGGCGGATCACGAGGTCAGGAGATCGAGACCATACTGGCTAACACGGTGAAACCCCGTCTCTACTAAAAAAAATTACAAAAATTAGCTGGATGTGGTGGCGGGCGCCTGTAGTCCCAACCACTCGGGAGGCTGAGGCAGGAGAATGGCGTGAACCCGGGAGGCGGAGCTTGCAGTGAGCCGAGATCCCGCCACTGCACTCCAGCCTGGGGGACAGAGCGAGACTTTGTCTCAAAACAAAATAAATAATAAATAAAAGTGAACAATCTTTACACATATTTAAAAATAAAATTTTGTTTAAAGACATAAAAGATGAAGAGAAGCATACTATTCTCCATCATTCCTCATATTAAGTTCTATTACATAAAATGTTGCCCCCCTCAGTTGCTGCTATATTCCTCTCTTTATCCTGTGTTATTACAGAATTTTAATTTCTAAACTCAACAGTTAGTTGCCATGCAAAGAATTACAACATTAAAATAACAAGATTAAAACAACACATTGAGTCATCTTTAGAGTATGCATATACATAGGAAATGAATCCCACAATTTCTCAACACTGTAGTAGAGAGAGACTCTTTCCCCCACATCCACATGCAAGCATTCATGGGTGTGGCAAGTACTTAATATACATGCAATGAAGGAAAATAACATTCCCAGTTTCAAAGGGAAACTGAAAAATTTGATATTCAAGAAAATTGTCAGGTTATAGCTAAAACATTTAGTAAAACTGTTCAGTTTTCTAGGCACATAAGATGGTAATAAGACAAGGACTTGAATTTGAATTGAGAGGAATTTTCAACTAACATTATAGAAAAGTTTCAGAAAATGAGTCTTCTGAGAGTAGTGTCCTAGGAAGATAATTATCATATTCTTATAGGTTTCTAATGCCTGGGTAGATTCTAAAAAAGACTCAAACTCCTTTAGTTCACCTCATGTGAACAATCTTTGCCTATGGAAAAAAAAAATGCTTTTTTTCAAAACTCACTCAGTGACCACTACCTCTGAAGAAGTGATTTTCTTCACCCACTCCAATGCCTAAATGAAGTAACTTTGAACAGCCCCAGTAGGGAAACCCTTAGGGAAATTGCTAAGTGTGGCATTGTTTACACTTTTCCAAGGACTCAGGCTCCCTGTGCATTGACTGTGCATCCTAGCACCACTACCACTTCGACCCCATCATTTTATTCAGCTCATACATGTGTATATCCTAATGTGATTCTCTTCCAGGGGCTGTACTGAGTAAATCCCTCCATGAAAATATTAACACTGAATTCTGCTAATGGCTTTCTTTTCTTAGATCATGTGAAATATCCAGAGTGAAGTCAGTAAAACTGGTAAAGACTTCCAAAAAAATTTTTTATGAAAAGAACAAATGGAAAAAATGTTAGAATTAATATTTTCAAAACCTTGAAAATTATCCAGCCTTGCAACAACACAGAGAGAATATGGCTGAATTTCAGTTAGAACAGCAAGCTTTGTGGCATTTTCAGAGCAGCTGTAGGTTCACAGCAAAATCGAGCACAAAGTACAGATATACATGTATGTTCTCACATGTCCCTTTTCCCTCACCCAGCCTCCCCTGCTATCAACATACCACACCAGAGTGGTATATTTGTTAAAATCAGTGAGCCTACACTGACACAGCATTGCCCCAAATCCAAAGATTATATTAGGGTTAACACTAGGTGTCGTACATTCTATGGGTTTTAACAAATGTATAATTACATGTATCCATCATTAAAATATTACGCAGCTTCAGTGCCCTGAACTAACCCGTGTGTTCTGCCTCTTCATCCCTACCTGTCCCCTAACCCCTGGCAACCACTGATCTTACTGTAACCATAGTTTTGCCTTCCAGAATTTCATATAGTTGAAATAATACAGAATGTAGTCTCTTCAGATTAGTTTATTTCACTAATAATCATGTATTTATGTTTTCTTCATGTCTTTTCATGATCATGTAGCTCCTTTTAAGTAAAGAATAATATGTCTAGATGTACCACAGTTTATTTATCCATTCACTTACTGAAGGGCCTATTGGTTGCTTCCAAGTTTTGGCAGCTATGAGTAAAGCTGCTATAAACATCTGTGTGCGTGTTATGATGTAGCCATAAATTTTCACCTCATTTGAGTAAATACTAAGGAGAATGATTCCTGGGTCCTATTATAAGAATATTTTTAAATTTTTAAGAAACTGCCAAACTGTCTTCCAAAGTGGCTGTACCATTTTGCATTCCCATTAACAATAAATGAGAGTTCCTGTTGCTACACATCCTCACCTGAAATTGGAGTATTTGGATTTTTGCCATCCTAATAAGTGTGTAGTGATATTTTGTTATTGTATTAATTTACAGCCCAGGGACAAAGGAAACACTCAGCAGAAAACATTTACTTATCTTTAAGCCTACCACTCACACTGCATGTATGGGTCACCCTCATCATTGCTTGTGTCAAGCAAGTGGAAGGCAATTCAGTTCCAGTTTGAAGCATTCATCTTCCTATGCAAAGCTGCCACATGGATAATTCAGACTTGGTATTTTTCCTGAGAGCCACCTGCCACATATTTTCATGAGGTGACAATGGCCATACGCTTCCAGACCACTTCCTCACTATGCCCCATTCAGGACGGATACTCACAGTGCTCATTCCTCATGGGACTCAACGGTTTTCCTTGTTTGACTCCTGAGTCCCCTTGATCAGGCAAAAATAACTAAAGCATTTCCATTGCTGGATTTTTGTGGGAGCATGAGGGACTATGCAACAAGTAAGGCTTCTTCACTCTGAAAATCACTGAGCCCACTTCAGTGTGGTACTGGGACTAACCAGTCTAATTATTGTGCATTGATTTTTCCCTATTTCTTGGGTTTTTAAATTTTCTACACATTTTCTTAAATGGCAGGTATTTTACCCCACCCTCAAGAAAATAAAATTTTTTAAAAATACTATACATTGGGAAAGACAAATAGAGCAACACTTCTACAAGTAAAAATAGGCTTGAGGAGCATGACAGTGTAAATGCTTACACAACCAGTCGCACTGAGTATTCTCAAGAGCGAAATATTATCACCAATTTGTTTTGCCTTTTTTAATCCTTAGAAATTAAATGCAATTTTTAACATAGAACACTTGATCAGTAATGAGTGTAACCTTATGTGTCAATACTGTTGTACAAATTGGAGGTGATGGCTTAGTTTAGAGCTAACCACCCTGACATTGATCCATAGCACCAAAGAGTAAATAAACTGTTTTCATATGTGTTAAGATTCTCGGCAGCAGGAAATTGTGAAATGACCCCTCCTTTTTCATTTACATCGCCAAGGGAAATACAGCAGGCTGCAGGAACCTAGTACAGCTGTAAAGAGGGCTGTGGCCTGGCATCCTGATGCCACCCACATTTCCCTTGCACATCCCAGGTCGTCTTAAGCACCACAAGATGATGCCCAGCAAGCCCACTCACTGTTGCCAATTCCTTCCCAGGAATTTGATGGAGATGCCAAGAATAGCACACATGTCCTTTCTTAGATTGTACTCCCACTCCCCATCCCCCATTCCTGGCAGAAGAAAGCACAAAACATCTTTTGACTTGAATATTTGCCCATTTCAGAAGCCACACCATCACCATATAAACTTCAAAAAATAAATTAAATCAAAACATTGTGTTCACTGGGTTGACACCCAATCCATTTCAAGTGTTCTCTAAGCGTGTTTTTTTAAAACCAGTGTATCATCCTTAAGAGACTTTCTTCCAACTGACCACTCTTCATGTGAATTATTTTCGCAGTGCCTTTATGACAGTGTTTTCGAAGCATCTTACAAGTTCCTAATTTCTTTTTTTTTTTTTTTTTTTTTTTTTTTTT
>NC_037689.1:73774205-73774905 GCF_003255815.1 Theropithecus gelada | reverse complement strand
TCTGTCACTGATGGACATTTGGGTTGATTCCAAGTCTTTGCTATTGTGAATAGTGCTGCAATAAACATACGTGTGCATGTGTCTTTATAGCAGCATAATTTATAATCCTTTGGGTATATACCCAGTAATGGGATGGCTGGGTCATATGGTACATCTAGTTCTAGATCCTTGAGGAATCGCCATACTGTTTTCCATAATGGTTGAACTAGTTTACAATCCCACCAACAGTGTAAAAGTGTTCCTATTTCTCCACATCCTCTCCAGCACCTGTTGTTTCCTGACTTTTTAATGATTGCCATTCTAATTGGTGTGAGATGGTATCTCATTGTGGTTTTGATTTGCATTTCTCTGATGGCCAGTGATGATGAGCATTTTTTCATGTGTCTGTTGGCTGTATGAATGTCTTCTTTTGAGAAATGTCTGTTCATATCCTTTGCCCACTTTTTGATGGGGTTGTTTGTTTTTTTCTTGTAAATTTGTTTGAGTTCTTTGTAGGTTCTGGATATTAACCCTTTGTCAGATGAGTAGATTGCAAAATGTTCTCCCATTCTGTAGGTTGCCTGTTCACTCTGATGGTAGTTTCTTTTGCTGTGCAGAAGCTCTTTAGTTTAATGAGATCCCATTTGTCAATTTTGGCTTTTGCTGCCGTTGCTTTTGGTGTTTTAGACATGAAGTCTTTGCCCATGCCTATGTCCTGAAT
>NC_037689.1:73705281-73774195 GCF_003255815.1 Theropithecus gelada | reverse complement strand
TCCAATTCTGTGAAGAAACTCATTGGTAGCTTGATGGGGATGGCATTGAATCTATAAATAACCTTGGGCAGTATGGCCTTTTTCACGATATTGATTCTTCCTATCCATGAGCATGGTATGTTCTTCCATTTGTTTGTGTCCTCTTTTATTTCACTGAGCAGTGGTTTGTAGTTCTCCTTGAAGAGGTCCTTTACATCCCTTGTAAGTTGGATTCCTAGGTATTTTATTCTCTTTGAAGCAATTGTGAATGGAAGTTCATTCCTGATTTGGCTCTCTGTTTGTCTGTTACTGGTGTATAAGAATGCTTGTGATTTTTGCACATTAATTTTGTATCCGGAGACTTTGCTGAAGTTGCTTATCAGCTTAAGATTTTGGGCTGAGACAATGGGGTTTTCTAAATATACAATCATGTCATCTGCAAAGAGGGACAATTTGACTTCTTCTTTTCCTAACTGAATACCCTTGATTTCTTTCTCTTGCCTGATTGCCCTAGCCAGAACTTCCAACACTATGTTGAATAGGAGTGGTGAGAGAGGGCATCCCTGTCTTGTGCCCGTTTTCAAAGGGAATTTTTCCAGTTTTTGCCCATTCAGTATGATATTGGCTGTGGGTTTGTCATAAATAGCTCTTATTATTTTGAGGTACGTTCCATCAATACCGAATTTATTGAGCGTTTTTAGCATGAAGGGCTGTTGAATTTTGTCAAAAGCCTTTTCTGCATCTATTGAGATAATCATGTGGTTTTTGTCTTTGGTTCTGTTTATATGCTGGATTATGTTTATTGATTTGTGAATGTTGAACCAGCCTTGCATCCCAGGGATGAAGCCCACTTGATCATGGCGGATAAACTTTTTGATGTGCTGCTGAATCCGGTTTGCCAGTATTTTATTGAGGATTTTTGCATTGATGTTCATCAGGGATATTAGTCTAAAATTCTCTTTTGTTGTTGTGTCTCTGTCAGGCTTTGGTATCAGGATGATGTTGGCCTCATAAAATGAGTTCATTAGTGAAATGTTACTGGCAGCTGTTGCCAAAGGGAAAAGAAGGTAGAATCCCTGAGACAAAGTGTTCTTGGCAGCTTCTGGGATGTCTCTGGAGTCCCAGCCACAGTGTCAGCTAGCCATGAGCATCTTGTGCTCACAAGCAATTGTCGCTCTGCCCAGTAGCATAAATGGGAAATCCCTGGTGTGCTTCCATGTTCATTTCCTCCATCCATTAGAAACTAGGCAGGCTAGACTACCTGAAGCATGCAGCCTCAAATTTACATATATTATAGTACACAGAGCAACCACAAAGAAAATATAAAAAATTATACAATAAAAAAGAATCAAGGTCGATTCCAAGAATGTTTAAATAATTAACAGGAAAGCAGAAAGGAAGAAAAGAATAAGAAACACAGAAAACAAGTAATTAAATAAAAGATTTAAATACTAACATATCAATAATTACCTTAAGTGTAAATATTAGTAGTTCAATTTAAAGATATAGATTAGATAAGTGACATGAGTAAATTGGTGCATTAAGAAGCTCCAAGTCCTCATGGGGAAAAAAAAGGCAGAACAACCAAACAAAAACACAAAACAAACTGGTTAACATTATTGTATAAAAGATCCAGAAAAGTGTCAAGGGTCTATAACCGTCAACTGAATGACCATTTTTTTAAATGACATTCAAAACAGTAGGCAATTGTATGACATTTTTACTCACCCTTGCCCTACTCCTTCCCTGGCATGGAGCAGTCTTGGTCCGAAGAAAGTGGTAGCTTACCTTTCAGTTCCCTCCTTTGAAACTGAAGGGAGCACAGCAGATCTTAACTGTAATATTCTAACCTGTCTGGGGACTGCCTGAATGACTGGTCTCTGTTTTGCCTAACTTGGATCTCAGGCACAGAACAGTGATGCAACTCAGATCTCAGACAGGGAGAAGAAATGAGTGCTGCTGAGAAAGCTGCAGGGAGGCTAAAATCTACAGATGCCTGGGGAAAGTTATTATGGGTGAAGAGACATAACAGACCACCTAAGGCTCTGAGGCGATTCTGGGGTGAGATTCTTTGGGAAATTAAGACACTAAAAAGCAGCTATGTATACAAGAAAATTGAAAAAGCCACAAACAAGCCCAGATATGCGTATGTTGCATGCTCAGAAAAGACCAGAGGCCTTAATATTTTATTTTGAGTTAAAGTCCAAATAATACCCAGCAGCAAAGTACAGAACTGCCTTGATACCAAACCAGCTTGAAAAGAATGAGAAAGTAGGTAGCTGTTTTACAAATGCTCAAGTTTTAACAAAAAGATGACAAGATTTATTACAAAAGTAAAGAATGGTAAAAGACATTACATGAAAACAGTAACCAAAATATAGTTGGGTTGGCTATACAAACATCAGCCAACAGTATTTAACTGTAAGTAAAATACTGTTGCAAGAGACAAAAGAGGAAATTATATACTAAGGAAAGCATCAATTCACTAAAAATATATAACAATAGTAAACATCAAACATCAGAGTCCCAAAATATCTGATGTAGGATTGATGCCAGAAAAATGGCAGAGTGGGAAATTATTCTTCATCCTACCACAAAAACTAACAATTAGACAGCTATCTTTGAATGAAAATAGCATTGAAAGAGCTCAAGATTCCAATTAAGATCCTGCAACAAAAAAATGGAGAATAACTGCACAGAATGTATTGTTGGGTAGGTTGGCATACTTGAGATGTCTGGAGAAAGCTAGTAACAAAGAATAAGGGTGGAACCCATCAGTATCATTAATGCAGTGGGTGCCACCATGGTCTCCAATTGCCTGCTGTGTAGAGGGCACCGGCAGTTTTTGCCACTGAGGTATTCAACCATTGGTGAGGCAAAACTCCTGAAGAAGGAAACACTTCTGAATTCACTCCTTTAAAAAGGAGGTTTTATCGTGCTGGTCTAGGACAAGGGCTACTACCTCTCCAACCCCATGGCCACCCTGGACCTGGAGCCATGGCCACTCCATGTCCACACTCCAGAACCCATCTTCACAGCCATAGCACACATACCACTGCCTTTCAGAAACTAGAGCAAGAGCCACTGTAAGATAGAACCGCCCTGGTCCTTAGAACTGTGGTCACTCTGTGCATACTTGCACTCTGGACACCAGCTTTGCCACCACTCCATCAGTACTTATACTTTGTGATACAGCTCCAATGAATGGAGGAAAACCAGGGTCCTTTGCCTCATGCCGATTAGATAAAATTACATGGACACATGTGGAGTAGTTTTAAGGAGCGGAGTGTTTAATAGGCAAGAAAGAAGGTAGAAACTCCCCCGCACAGAGACAGAGGGAGGGGGGCTCCAAGCCAAGTGAGGAAACCCCGAGTGTAGTGGAAAACAGTCGGCTATACTAGGAGGCTGGAGGAAGTGGTGTATGATTTGCATAGGGCCCAGGGGACTGGTTTGATCAGGTATGCAATTCACATAGCCCATGAAAAAACTGGCCCTCCTAGCCTTTTAATATGCAAATATAGGGCGCCCTAATGTCCTGCATACGTTGGGTTATCTGGAGGCAGCCATGATGCTTGGCACACAGTGTGACAAGGAGAAGAGGGTGGGAATTGCCATATTGGATGGACTCAGTTTCTAATGACTGGCATTTGTATATCAAAGCTTCCCAGTGGCCTTGCCCTTCAAGCTGATTTTCTGCTAGAGTAGAAACATTCCTGGAGCTTCATTTGGTGTAACCAAATGAATTATAGAGATACGCCACACTTTGAGACAAATTAAGGAGTCCTTTATTAGCCGGCGACCGAGAGACAGCTAGCACTCAAAATTCTCTCGGTCCTGAAGAAGGGGCTAGATTCTCTTTTATACTATGATCTAAATAGGGGAGGGGGAGTTTAACTGAAGCAGTTTTACAGAAGCAGAACAGGTAAAAAGTTAAAAAAATTAATTGGTTATAGAAGCAGTTACAAAAAAATAAACAGTTCCAGGTGCAGGGGCTTAAACTATCACTAAGAGATAAATGCAGGGGCTTTTAGGTACCTTGCATGGAGCACATTCTCAGGAGCTGCTGGTACAGCCTGCCTCAATATCTTATCAGCAGGTACATTCCTGGATGTGCTTGGAGTCAGCTTGCACTAGTTATTCCCTTAAGGGGGATAAAGGGGGCTGCAAGTGAAGAAACTAAAATGGAGTCTGTGCGGCTCTTTCTGCTAGGAGAGGGTCACTCAGATTAAAACAAGGTAGGGTATCACATTCCCCACTCATGTTTTGAGGAATCAAATAGTTGATTCTTCAGTCATAGCAAAGGGGTTATACTGCGTTCTGAGACACATAAGTTTGACAGAAGCTATGTGCTGCTTTACGAAGCTAAGGAGTCAATTTAATATACAAGGCCCAAAGATTAAACTTAACAAGAGGAGGAGAAGGGGTCCTGCCAATCTAGTAATTAGAGTAGTTAGCCTTGGATTTCAGTTGAACATGCTTTGATACGGGGGGTGTTACTTTCTCATTCTTGTTGGCATCTATCTAGATTTTCTCACACTCTTTGGAGAGTATCTTTTATGACTGCAGACTGATTGGCATAGAAACAGCAACTCTCTCCTAGGGTGGCACATAACCCTCTTTGGGAGAGAAATAGTAGATCTAATCCTCGGCGGTTTTGAAGAACTACTTCAGCTAGAGACTCTACGTGGGTATGTAGCATATTTATGGCTGACTGGAGATTGCTTAAATCAGCATCTACTTGCTGAGACACGGACATCAGTCCAGTTTCTCCCTGAACCAGGGCAGTCGTGCTAATGGCTGCTGACCTAGCTATGCTAAGGCAGGCTAGGAGGGGTACTAGGAGTGGGGCAGCTCGGCGAAACCTGGAATGCAATTCAGGGGGAGCAATATGAAGTTGCCTTTCTGGCCCACTGTACACATAGACTTGGGGGAGTACATGAACCAACACACACAGGAAAGGTCCGGGTTCAGCCCATTGATGCAGTGAGTGAGGCCTGAAGTACAAGCCAACCAGGTATTGTTAGGTGCCTGGTAGGAAACTGAGACGTTTAAGGAAGTACGTAGAGGTTGATTACAAGTGGCCTGAAAGGGAGAAGCAGATAAGTTATACCCATGGCTAATTAGACAGGAGGTATTCCCTGTCACGTCTCCTAGTGTAAGGGCATGGGGTTGTGTATGACAAGGAAGAGAGTTAACCTTGAACATGGTCTCTATTCCTAAACTAACATAATATGGGGGTTTGGCTTTTAGGCACAACCAACAATCTCAGGCTAGTTTAGGCTGGGTGAGATTAAGGAGGTGACACACCCTGTCCAGAATGGACATCAGGCTGGGTTGGAGATATTGTCGTTGTGGTTGAGATTTAGGAACCAGGAGTGGCCGGAAAGTTAAATCGACCCCATCTTGGTGTTTTTGGAACATAGGGTCGCTTAAATCAGTTACAAGTCTGATTGGCTTAGAGGGCTCCATGGGACCAGGACATTTTACTGAATGGTGAACATAGTTCCAGCATAAAATCTGAGATATAAAGCCTTAATCCCCATGACATGCCATAATATCATTGAGCTGAATTAGAATTATGGATAGTTATAGTAAGAGGGTTGCAATTTCTTATAGTACACTGTCTAGGACAGGAAGTGTGAGTTATGGAGAGGGTTGAGGACTGGGTTGATCCTCCAGAATAAGTGGCCAGGGTTACACATGACCAGTGAGGGCAGAAAAACTGATAGGAATCTCAACAACAAGAGTCAGGGTGATTTCCAGGACAGAGGTAAAAATCAACACTCTGGAGTCCTTTTTCTGCACCTTTGGAGCTCCCACATCCAGTCCAGTTTCCTGTGTGTCTGAATCCTGCAGCCAGGTCAACGTTTCCTGCTCCTATGACTGGCAGATTGCGTCGTTCTTCATGGGTACGGGTAGGCTCTGGGAATAAAGCACATAAATCGACTGCAAAAGAGACTTCTTTGGAGGTTCTTGCCTTCCAAGTAGTGTTTGCAAATACACATCCTTTAGAGCCGTCGGCCTGGTGAGGATGAGGGTATGAGGTCCTTTCCAGGCAGGAATGAGTCCTTCTTTCTGGAACTTTTTAACATACACCAGGTCACCTGGCTGGAAAGAGTGGCAGGGTCCCATCTGGTCAGGAACTGGATTGGGGTGTGCTCCCCGGACAAGCGTCTGGATGATGTCTTGTACCTGCTGGAGAGACTGCAAGTACTGTAACAAATTACCTTGAGAGATTTCGGCTAAATGGGTGTCTCTCAACCTAGGTAAGATAGGCAGAGCCTTTCCATACATAATTTCAAAAGGTGAAAACCCAGCTCGGTAAGGGGTGCATCTTACTCTAAGAAGGGCTAAAGGGAGGAGCCTCACTCAATCTTCACCGGTCTCTAGAATTAATTTTGTAAGAGTATTTTTAGGGTGTAGTTCATGCGTTCTACCTGTCCGGAGCTCTGGGGTAGATAGGCACAATGGAGTTTCCATTTGATGTTTAATGCCTTGCTGACCGACTGAGCTATGGACGAGGTGAAGGCTGGCCCATTATCAGACCCTATGGCAACAGGCAGCCCGTGTCTTGGGATGATTTCATTTAGTAAAAACTTAACGACTGTGGTGGCAGTTTTGCTTCTGGTGGCAAATGCCTGAGTCCACCTGGAAAAGGTGTCTACTAGTACCAGGAGGTATTTATACCTTGCCCGGTGCAGTTTTATCTCTGTAAAGTCAATTTCCTACTTTTCTCCTGGTGAGTCTCTGCAGACGGTGGCCTGGGCTGGGTTTGGAACTTTGTTTGGCATTTACCTGAGCACAAGTCGTACAGTGAAGAGCTGCTTCATCAGCTAAGTCCTGAAGGTGGGGGATCTTGAAACGGCTCCTTAGAGGCTGGGCCAGTTTTACTCCTTGTAAATGGGTGGTAGAATGTAGACAGCTGATTAAAGTTTCCCCGAGGGCTCAGGGCATGAGGATTCTGGAATCAGGAAGAATCCACCAATCTTCCCAGTTTTTACTGGCCTGAAGATCTGAAGCTTGTTTTTCTTCTGGGGAATATTTTGGATTGTCTGGCAAGTCAGGTTGTGGAAAGGACACTGCAGGTAGCAGGGTCAGAGGCACGACTGGAAGCCAAGCTGCCTCCGGAGCTGCAGAGTCTGCTCTTTGGTTACCACGGGCAACAGCCATGCTCTCTCTTTGATGTCCTTTGCAGTGAATTACAGCCACTTGCTGAGGAAGCCAAACAGCTTCAAGCAGGGCTAAAATTTTGTCTTTGTTTTTAATAGCTTTTCCTGCTGAGGTGAGTAGCCCTCTCTCTTGATAGATGGCTCCGTGTACATGTGCAGTAGCAAAAGCATACCTGCTGTCAGTGTAAATGTTAATACTTTTATTTTTACCCTATCGGAGAGCCTGAGTGAGGGCAATTAATTCAGACTTCTGTGCCAAGGTACCTGCTGGCAACGCATTGGCTCACAGCACATCTGTCTCTGTAGTAACGGCTGCACCAACCTTTTGTACTCCTTGTTTGAGGAAGATGCTACCATCTGTAAACACGGTGGCATCCGCCTTCTTTAGGGGCACATCTTGGAGACCAGGTCGGCCAGTTTCCGTAGTTTCTAACAGTTCCTGGCAGTCATGGACAGGTGTAGTGAAGTCTGGATCAGGGAGTAAAGTAGCTAGGTTTAAACACTTTGCGGGACAGAAAGTCAAACGAGGCTTATCTAACAGTAAACTCTGATACTGCAGGATGCGAGCATTTGACCTCCATTTGCCAGAAGCACTTTGTAGCAAAGTCTCTATGGCATGAGGAGCCGTAAGGCTTAAATTTTGGCCTAGAGTCAATTTGTCAGTCTCCTGGACTAGGCTTGCTGGTGCTGCTATGGCTCGCAGACAACTTGGCCATCCAGGCATCACAGGGTTCAGTCTCTCAGGCAAATAGGCTACTGGGCATCTACAGGGTCCTAAAGTCTGAGTGAGCACACCCTTAGCAACTCCCTGGCTTTCATGAATGAAAAGGTGAAATGGGTTTAAGATATTTGGGAGAGCTAGAGCGGGTACCTCAGTTTATGCCTTTTTCAGGTTTTTGAAAGCCTGTTCTTCGGTGTCAGTCTAAACTAGTGGGCCATTCCCTCCAGTAGCGGTGTACAGGGGCTTGACAATCTCTGCAAACCCTAATATCCACAGGTGACAGTATCCTACCACCTCCAGGAATTCACGGACCTGTCTCTTAGTGGTGGGAGTGGGAATGCGCAGGATGGCTTCCTTAGGAGCACTGGTGAGTGCCCTTTTCCCTCTGTTTATCTCATACCTTAGGTAGGAGACTCTGGGAAGACAAAGCTGGGTCTTTTTGGCCGAGACTCGATACCTGAGTTCCTGAAGGATGTAAAGTAGGTCCTTAGTATGTTGCAGGCAAGTGTCAGTAGTTTCAGTAGCTAATAAAAGGTCTTCTACGTACTGAAGAAGAGTACAATTAGAGTGTCTGGCTCAGAATGGTATAAGATCCTGTTGGAGGGCTTCCTTAAAAAGGGTGGGGGAATTTTTAAAACCTTGAGGTAACCGAATCCAGGTCAATTGGGTGATGTCTCCTGAGCCAGGATCTGTCCATTCAAAAGCAAAGATAGGTTGGCTTTTGGGGGCTAGAGGAATAGCAAAGAAAGCATCTTTTAAGTCAAGGACGGTGTACACTGTGTGTTCCGGCAGGAGCAGACTGAGTAAAGTATAAGGGTTAGAGACAGTTAGGTGGACAGTGACTGTCCATCTATTAACTTCTTTTAAGTCCTGTACAGGTCGGTAATCATTTGTTCCAGGTTTTTGGAGCAGCAAAAATGGAGTATTCCAGGTGGGGGACTGACTTGGTGTGAGTATGCCAGCTTGTAACAGTCACTGAATATGGGGGTTGATTCCCTCCCTAGCCCACTGACTTATAGGATATTGCTTCACCTGGACTGGCAAGTCAGTGACCAGGAGTTCTACTGCCACTGGCGGATGGTGCTTAGCCAGTTCCGGGGGAGTTGACTCAGTCCAGACTCGAGGAAAGAGAGTCTGTAAGTCCAGTAGGGGAGGATTTGTCTTATTTTCCAGCAGTTGTGAAGGTCAAACTAAGAGATATTCTTCTGACAGAGGGTTGGTTAGCAGGAGCTGAGCAGTAGGGGACATTGTGTCCCCTAACATGAGGTGAGCTTGTTCGGCTGAGAAGAAACAGATGCCTGCAGCTTGTGGAGCAGGTCTCACCCTGGGAGGGGAAAAGGACACTCTGGGACCACAAGGAATGAGTGGGTTACTCTTTTCTGTCCCAAACTCACCTCTCGTGAGTGGGTGATAGGATATTTCTGAATAACTCCAGTAGCCCCCTGTACAGCCACTTTCCTATTAGAGACACTGCCTAGGGGCGTCTGCAGTACCGGATGTTCTGCCCCAGTGTCAATTAGGGAGTGTACAGGCTGGCCCCCCACTGTGGCGGTCACCATGAGCTCCTGGGGACCAAGTGTAAAGGAGCCCTGGACTCCTCAATCATCAGATTCTTCCGCAGTGGGGAGGGTGAGAACTTTTTTCTCTTCTGGTTTTTCCTCTGGTCTTAATGGGCATTCCTTTTTCCAGTGTCTTATCTGCTTGCAAAAAGTGCATTGGTTTTTCTCCAGGTGAGCCCGCTCCCCTTTCTGGCCCTTTTGGCGGGGACCCAGGTTTCCCTGACCATTCTTCTGTGATGGGGGCCTTTCCTTTTTGACTTCCTGAATGGCAGCCACTATGATTTTTACCTGTCTTTTTGATGCTTTGTTAGTGGCTTTTTTCAGCTGCCTGAGCTGCCTGTTTCTGCTTTTCAAACTCTCGGTTGTCAAAAACCTTTTGGGCTATCTCTAAAAGTTGACTGATGTTCATTCCAGCAAGTTCTTCTAGCTTTTGTAATTTTCTTTTAATGTCAGGGACTGCCTGAGCCACAAATGCCAAATTAAGAGCATGGCTATTTTCAAGAGCCGCCAGGTCAAAAGGGGTGTAAGTTCAATAGGCCTCCTGGAGGGGTTCCAAAAATGCTCCTAGTGACTCATCAGGCCTCTGGACAACTTCAATTGTCTTTGACAAATTTATGGGTTTTCGAGCGGCTCCCTTGATACCCGCAAGGAGATACTGGTGAAAATCGTCTAAAGCTCTCTTCCTACCAGAGGAGTTTGGGTCCTAATTAGGCCAGGTAGAGGGAAAAACCTCCTCAATTTTGTCTTGGGCTTCCTCTTCTGGCCCACCAGCTGATGTAAGGTAATACTTTCTGGCCTCCTTTCGGATACATTCCCTCTCTTCAGAGGTGAAAAGGGTTAAAAGGAGTTACTGACAGTCATCCCAGGTGGGTCAGTGAGTCCAGAGCACGGACTCCATTAGTGAGGTCAAAACCTGGGGCTTTTCAGAAAAGGGGTGATTATGAGCCTTCCAGTTGTACAGGTCAGAGGTAGAGAAAGGGACACTAACTAAGAAGGGTGCTCATCACCCGGAGGGATTTGCACCTCTCTCAGCGGGAGGATGGGGGCTACCTCCTCCTGCCTCAGTCACAACTGGGAGACTATAGTGGAGAGCCTACAAGAAATGTAGTCAAGGAGACAAGGGAAGAAATGGAGGGAGCAGGAGGGTTATAGGGTGGCGGAACTGGGTGAGGAAAACTTTTCTGTTCTTTAGAAGCAGGCAGTACAGGAGGAGCCGAGGGGCTGAGGGGCGGGGCAAAAATGCAGAAAGGACCTTGGAAGTGGGATCATGAATGGCGCATGAGTGGAGCCAGGGAGGAGGGCTCCAGACCAAATCCAACCATTGATAAATGTAGGGAAACTGATCGGGGTGACCAGGAATTCCAGTAAGGACCCGCCACACAGCCTGAACAGCTGTGGGGTTAAGTGACCCTTCTGGGGGCCACCCGGTTCCAAACTGTGGCCATTCTACTTCACAGAGTGTCCGGAATTTGCCTTTCTTAAGGCAGACTCCCTAATCCTCTTAGAAGCCCAGAGAGAAGTTCTGCAACATACATTGGAGAGGGCTCCAATCTTTACAGGACCAGGAAGAGGAGTTTCCCATTTTGGAGGCAGTTTAACAAGGTTTGAGCAGCGATATTAAACCTAGCAAGGACAGAGAAATTCATGACCTGGGGGGCTGGCGTATTGGAAGAACAGAAATAACATAAGCAGAAGGAGCAGGAAAACAACAATAGCCAACACTTCCTGCCACATGAGGTTTGTTTTCTTAAGCTTTGAGATTTAGGGAGGAGGACTGGAGGCTGACTTGAGGGTTCCTTGGCCAGATGGACCTAGATGGCCTCTCTCTTTCCCTTGACCTATAGACTAAATATTTTTGGCGTCTCCATGACTCAAAGGCAAAAAGTTCAAACTTGGCCCTTTCTTTCAAGGGTTTTAGGAGGGAGAGCAGAGCCAAATCCTGGAGGAGCTGGACTTGCTGTGACACAGGAAAACGAGATGTGCAGGGTAAGGGATAAGGATGAGGAGGAAAGGGGCCGCTTGGATCTTTCCTAAGGTAGGAGAGCAGCCACAGGGGGACAGAATAAGAGTCCAGATGGAGTAGAGCAGTACGAGAGTAGGTTTCTCTGCACAGTCTTCTATCCAAGGGCACGGGAAAAGTTACAGGATGACAGAAAAGGTGGGCAAGCAGGTCTGCAGGGTGGCTATTTTGAATCCACCACTGATCTAATGTGGAGGTGATCCAGTCACTTGGGCGTGGGATGTGGCAATCTAAATGCCAGCAGCCTTTATGGTGTCAGAAATTCCAAATGGGTGAGTGTTTCTCATACTCTTTCCTGTAACAACACCTGATTTGTTTCTGACAGAAAAGGCAGAACTGGGACGACCAGCCCAAATAACTGGTGAGGAATTTGACCTCCTGTGGTAGAAAATCAGTACTGAGGACCTTGAAGAAGTCCTTTCCCAGTTGCCTTGGGCAGTATCGGCGACCTGACATATGAAACTTAGACACTAAACAAGAAAATAGACACTAGGGCATATAAACAAGTTTAACAATTTTTTTTTTCTTTTTATAGTCAAACAAGGGGTGAGGGATCCCATGATGGAATCAGTCAGATGCCCGCCTGGCTGCTCCCCCTGAGGGGACTTAGGCTCCTCTTAGCATTGGCAGGCCAGTATAAACCCCCTGCTGAGATCGAGCTCTGTCCAATGCTGCCTTAAGCCTTATGAGGTCGCCACGGAACCTCAGGTGAGGGCCCATTCGAACTCCGTAACTTTCGCCGTGGAGCTACAAATTGGAAATTCAAGCACAAGCCCTTGAACTCCCCATTCACGCACTCATTCACGCAGAGTTTATAACGGTTTTCTTATTCTCGTTCCAAAACAGAGGTCTCTAGGAGATTTGAATGAGAGAAGGAAGAGAGAGAGAGAAAGAGGGAGGGGGGAGGAGGGAGGGAGGGGGGGTAGAGGGAGAGAGAGAGAGAGAGAGAGAGAGAGAGAGAGAGAGAGAAACTAAACGGAGAGACCAGACCGGCCTGCCAAAAACCAGAACTCAGTCCTCCAGCGTTCTGGAATATGGACAGAGTCAAGGGAGGGCCTTCGTCAGGGCCGCTTCCATCACAGAGAGACACAGTCGCCTAACAGGAAAACCAGGACTCTGTCCTCCAGCGTCCTGGAATGTGGGCAGAGTCAAAAAGGGAGGGTCCTTGTCAGAGCCAGTTCCCTCCCAGAGAAACGGAGTCAGATCTGACTTACCTTCCTGGGACCAGAAACTGAGGACTCAGGAGTTGAATTTTTTGTGGGCACACAAGGGTAGTCAATCCGTTCCTCTCTGGAAGACGGGATCTTATGGGGCCCTGGAACGTCTTCAGGTGGCACCTCCCCTATAAGTCCTCTGTCTGTCCGGGAGAGCCTGGAATGAGTCTGGCTCTCACCCCATGGCGAAATCTCGCTGGGGCCTCCAAATGTTGTAACCAAGCAAGTTATAGAGAAACGCCACACTTTGAGACAAATTAAGGAGTCCTTTATTAGCCAGCCACCGAGAGACAGCTAGCACTCAAAATTCTCTCAGCCCTGAAGAAAGGGCTAGATTCTCTTTTATACTATGGTCTAAATAGGGGAGGGGGAGTTTAACTGAAGCAGTTTTACAGAAGCAGAACAGGCAAAAGTTAAAAAAATTAATTGGTTATAGAAGCAGTTACAAAAAAATTAAACAGGTCCAGGTGCAGGGGCTTAAACTATCACTAAGAGATAAATGCAGGGGCTTTTAGGTGCCTTCCACGGAGCACATTCCCAGGAGCTGCTGGTACAGCCTTCCTCAATATCTTATCAGCAGGTGCATTCCTGGATGTGTTTGGAGTCAGCTTGCACTAGTTATTCCCTTAAGGGGGATAAAGGGGACTGCAAGTGAAGAAACTAAAATGGAGTCTGTGCGGCTCTCTCTGCTAGGAGAGAGTCACTCAGGTTAAAACAAGGTAGGGTATCACACTTCAAAATAAACAAACCTTACCAAGGACCCCTTATCCTCTCTACCTGCCTAAAATATTTTCTTAATAACTCTATAACAATTCCCCATGAGGAGATGTCACCCTAACTGCTGTTAGGGGGTTTTGGGCAACAACTCTTTCTGGCTACTTCCTGCTGAAAAGGGGCATCGAGTGAGGAACAGCAGCTAGGGCTCCTCCTGGGGTTGATCTAAGGGTCCTTGGAAGAATGGCTTATCCATGCATGGTTCACTTTGCTGCACCGTTTGGAGTTTGATTGCCTCCAGATGGATGAGAAGAAAAATTCAAGTTAGTATTGAGTTACAAGGTCCAAATATTAATAAAAGACACATAAGCAAAAGGGGGCTTAATAAAGGAGCTAACCAATTCCGTAAGGAATACTGGAATTCATTAAAGAGGGATTGTAACCACCTGGGGCTGAAGCCTTTAGTTTCTCTTAGCCTGTCGATAATTTTGATTTGATCTTTGAGTACCTGTGGATTTTCCTCTACTTTACTAGAGGTGTTAATCTAGAAGCAGCATGTTGCATTTAAAAGTGCATAGGTACCTCTTACTTCAATTTTAAGGACATCTAAGGCCTATTTTATGCTACTACTGAGACTAAAGAGTCTATAGATTGCTGTTGTGCCTCTATGGCATCTAGAGTTGCCTTACATCTTCAGCGCATACTAATAGAGATATAAAGTACTGATCTTTCAAGGAGAGGGATACCCATAAATGAGAATAGACCTCTGGCTATAGAATTTCCCATCCATGTTTTTTCTAAAATGGGATTGTCATGTGCATGCCCTCCCCAGTCTGCCCTTTCAGTTAAATCTCCATGTGATAGCACAGAAATGATAGATCTCTTTGTCTGTCATATTCGAGATAGTGCAGTTTTCTAGAAAAGAGCCTAAGTTAGGGATGTCCGCAGATGATGCTGAGCAGAATTAAAAAATAACAAGTTGGGAACGACTGATACTAAAGTACAAGTTCCCTTCCAATGCCTTAGGAGGATTAAGTGTATCCAGGAGCCACAGAGAATATATAGCCCCATTCCTTGAAGAGATGGTTCTAAGTTGTGGCTTGTCATTTGGAATTTGACATACCAAGTAAGAAGCATCCAGCTGACAAATGGAGTTTCAAAACATTAGAGATATTATATGCCCTGGCCAATACCTTAGATGATCCTTATGACAAGGGCTGGCAGTCCAGATGTCTCCAGGTTGCCCACATATCTGTAAGCTGCTACTATTAGCAAACATCATACAAGGGTCTGGAATTCCATGAGGTCACATGCTTGGAAAGGCCCATGTGTTATTCTTTAGATTATAATTAAGCTGGTAACATAGAACATGCCACTCCCATCTGAGCCCTTCCAACCAGGAGAGGCTAGATTCTGAAAGCCCCCACTAGGTCTTCTGATCATTTTAGATCACGCTTTTTGCGGTCTCCTCCCCCAATCTTTGAACTTTCAGCAATTACAAATGTGATGTTAAAATATCTAAGATCTCCCAAGTGTGGTCCTTCCCCGCTGCTTTTGAAGCAGAGGGAGGCATTTGCTTTCACTCGATCAACTTTTCCTAGTCTGAGGGTGTGAAGCTTATCTTTGGGGAGAGTGTTCTTTGGCACTGGGGGCAGAGTGTTCTCCTGAGAGGAGTAAGTTACCCAGATGGGTGCAGCACACCAACATGGCACAAGTATACATATGTAACAAACCTGCACGTTATGCACATGTACCCTGGAACTTAAAGTATAATAATAAATAAATAAATAAATAAATAAATAAAATAAATTAAATAAATAATAAAAAAAGAAAGTTCTCCCATACCATGTCCCATTTATGCCTGATAAGTCTTTAAGGGTTAAAGGTAAAGTCAACAAAAGGAATCCTAAGACAGTGAATTCCGCGTCACTGTAAGTTTCCTTAGTGCCATTGAATTGAGCGAACTGCTTAGGACAGACCCAACAATTAGTCTTGTACAAATGGGCCAAGGCGGATATTGTAGGAGCCAAAGGATGTGACATGTTATTAAGTGCGATAAAAAGTCCTAACAGATTTAGTGACTGTAAAACGCTCACAATTACTTCCTGTTTGTAACTGTTATTCATGCTATGGGGATGATCATTAAGCAAAATGCTACATTAATTGAGATTCTCTGTCCAATATTCCACCCTGTGGGTGCTACAGTATATAGCCCTACTGGAAATAGTAGAGTGAGTATTAGCAATTCGTGCAAGGGTGGCATAGTAAATAATTTCCACCAAAAAGAAGTTGTAATATTTGGCGATAAATCTCAAAGGAGAGGTAAAAATGACACAAAAGTATTTAGTGAGGTAAGTGCGAGATGAGTAATGTGAGTAGTTCTTACTCAGTTACTTATTTTTTTTTTGTGATTTCCAGCTTAAGATCTCCTATTTTTCATGTTGATATTCAGGACATTCCTCTGGGCTGTCGGGGGTTGCTCCCTCAGCATTCCAGGCTTTGACTGAAGTGTGATGTATCCAGGAGTCAATTCCCCTAACTTTTATTGCTGAGGAGGTTGAAAGAAGAACAATGTAAGGCCCTTCCCAGCTTGGGCTTAGGGAGGGAGAAAGAGAAGAAAGAGTTTTACCAGTACCAAATCTACTGGGTTAAATAGAGGGGGTCCAATTTCCTGGGGTTTGGCTTTCACAAATTGTGCTAATTCCTGATGAAAGTGAGCCAGAGAGGTTACATGCTTAACTAGCTCAGAGGTTTCCTGATCTAATAGAAAATCATTGGTAAGGAAAGGTCATCCATACAGCATCTCAAAAGGGCTAAGACTTAATTTTGAAGGAGTATTTCTTATTTGTAGTAAGGCCATGGGAAGAAGAGTGACCCAAGGCAGGTGAGTTTCTTGGGATAATTTTCTGAAGTGTCTCTTGATAATACCATTAGTTTTGTCTACCTTTCCTGAGGATTGGGTTCTCCAAGCACAATGGAGATGGTATTATATGCCTAGTGCTTTTGAGATCCATTGTGTCTTTGAGGCCCATTGTCACTTTGAAGATACTTATGTAGACCAAAGCAGGGAGTTATTTCATTAACTAATACTTGTACTACCTCAGAGACTTTTCCTGTATGGCAGGGAAATGCTTCTACCCAGTTAGTGAAGGTATCTACCCATACCAGCAGGTATTGAATGCCTTTTGTCTTTGGCATGTGGATGAAATCTATTTGCCAGTCCTCCCTTGGATAACTTTCTATTCTTTGAGTTTGAGAAGGAAGGAGTCACCTGTTCAGGGGATTGTTTTTAAGACAGACTTCAAAAGCATTAACGACTTGCTTGACTGTTTTTAGTAATTTCTTTCCTGAGAACAATCTCTCAGCACATTAATAAGTTTTATCCTTTCCCAAGTGAAAATCTTGGTGAAGGACTTTAAAGAATTTCCATTAGCTGGAGGCTGGCAAACTTCATTTGCCAGCTTCCGACTGTAGCCGTCCTGAGGGCTGAAATGCATACCTGTGAGAAGTGGCTTATTCTATTTCTGTAGGGGAGTACTGAGGTTTAATTTCTATTATGGAGCCTTTCCAGATTAGAGGAGTTTGAAGTGTGTTGATGTCTGGAAGCTTCCTTGCCGCTGACTTAGTCGCCTGATCAGCTAATCTATTTCTTTTGGCTACCTCGTCTGTTCTCTTTTGATGTCCCCTACAGAAATGCATCACTACTATTTTTTCATGGAAGGAAAACCGAGGATAATAACCTGTTAATTTTGTGGTGATATTTTATAGGTGGTCCATTCATTGGCGATAAGAGAATGCCTTTCCTTCCAAACGGCAGCATGAACATGGAGAACCAAGAAAGCATACTTGGAGCCAACATAAATGTTAGCTGCCTTTCCTTTCCTTAATTCAATTGTTCTTGTAAGAGCTATCAGCTCAGCTAATTGAGTGCTTGTGCCTGGAGGGAGAAGAGACACTTTCATTAACATCATATAGAGAGACTACTGTGTATCCTGCCTTATGGATGCCTTGTTCTACAAAAGAACTCCCATCTGTGAAGAGGATCCAATCTGGGTTCTCTAGGTGTAGGTTCCCTGAGAACTTCCCAGGCTGCATAGGCCTGTACTCTGACATGTTCACAATTATGCTCATGTTCCCCAGTTTCCTCAGGGAAGAAGGTGGCTGGATTTAGGAGAGAACAAGTCTTTAATTAGATGTTGGAACCCTCTAACAGAGAGCTTGATATTTAAGGAGTCGGTATCTGTTAGCCAAAGTCTCCCCATAGAGTGCAGTAGTCCTGCCATGTTACGTGAAGTGTAAACAGTTAAATCAATTCCCAGGGTTAATTTGGAGGCTTCTGGGACCAGCAGAGCCACTGAGGCAATGGCTCGGAGGCAGGCTGGCCATCCTTTAACCACCAAATCAAGTTTCTAACTTAAGTAACTCACTGGCTGTTGAGCTAGTCCTCGGGCCTGTGTTAAAACTCCCAAGACCATTCCCTTACTTTCTGATACATACAGAGTGAAGGCCTTCCCTACAGAAAGTCTGAGAGCTGGTGCCTTAATCAAGGCTTGTTTTAACTGATTGAAGTCCCTTTGAGTTTCAGGTTCCTAGTTAGAAGATGACCTTTAGCTCCCTGAGTATCTTTTATGAGGTTATATAATGGACAAGCTATTTCACGATACCCAGGTATCCATAGTCTACAAAATCCTGTAATGCCCCCAAATCCTCTTAGTTGCTTGAGGGTTTTGGAGAGGGGGAAGGAGGAAATAGGCTGAATCCTCTCTTCCCCTAATGCTCTGGTCCCCTCAGACAGCACTAAGTCTAGATAGTTCAATGAGGTTTTGCGGAGCTGGGCCTTGGGTTTTGAAACCTTGTATCTTCTGTTAGCTAAGAAGTTGAGAAGAGCTTAAGTTCCTTTCTGAGAAGCTTCCTCAGTTGGAACACAGAGCAGATATCATCAACGTACTGCAAGACCCTAACTTGAGGATGAGAGAGCTCAGAGAGGTCTTTTGAAAGTACCTGTCCAAACAGATGAGAACTATCTCAACATCCCTGAGGCAACACTGTCTATGTTAAATGGGTGGTCTGGCTGGAGGAATCTTTGAGAGCAAACAGGCGTTGAGAGTCTGGATGTAATGGTATACAGAAAAGGGCATCGTTTAAATCTAGAACTGTAAACCATTAACTCAAATAGAGTTAACACGGTATAGGGATTAGGTACCACTGAATGAATTAGAACTACAGCTTCATTAATGAGGCAAAGGTCCTGAACTAGTCTCCATTCCCCATTGGGTTTCTGCACTCCTAATATTGGGGTGTTGCAGGGGCTATTACAGGGTTTGAGGAGGCCTTGCATCTTTAGGTTATTTGTAATGGCTTCTAGTGCTTTCCTAGCCTCTAGCCTTAGGAGATACTGTCTCTGGTTAGGAAAAGAAGTTGGATCCTTCAGGTAAATCTGGACTGCCTTAGCGGTTATAGCTCAAACTATTCTTCCTTGAGTTGCCCAAACTTCTGGATTAATGTTAGCTTCCATCAGGGGGAGACAAAGAGTTTGCTCTAGGGTTATATGGATGCTGACCCCCAAGCGAGCTAGAATATCTCTACCTAATAAAGGAGTGGGAAATAGTAGGTCCCCCCACCTGCAGCTAAGAGGTTGAGAAAAATATCAGGTTAGAGTTTTTCCTGAGATGACCCTTATGGTCATGCTGTGGTAAGAGGGGAGACCTAAATTAGAGAGGAGAAGAGAGACTGGCTCCAGTATCCAGAAGGTGAGCTACCTTCTTTCCTTCAATTTCCAGAATCACCTGGGGCTCCTATGCTGTAGTAACAGTCTGAGTTGCTGGAGCCAGTGGTTTGAGCCCCAGGACTCATCAGTCCTGCTGAACCATCTGTGAGACTGGTTCTGAAGCCAGTGACCTCTATCTCTGGGGGCAGACCCTTCTCCAGTGGTCTCTGCCACAGGCTGGACAGGGTCGAGGTGGCTTTGTCTTGCTGCCTGGGCCTTCCTTGTTAAAATGCCATGACTTGTCACATCAATAACAGCTAGTGGATATACCTCAGGGATCCCGAACTTTGCAAGCTTGCAATGCTGCTACTAGAGCCTCTGTTCATGTATTTACTCTCCTTTTCTTGGTCTTCCTCCTGATCCCTATTGTAAAATACTGAAGTGGCTATTCTCAGGAGGTTCTCTGGGTTGCTATCTGGTCCTACAACTTGCTTCTGTAATTTTCTTCTAATATTGGGAGCAATCTGTGTAATAAACTTGTCCTTCTGAATGAGCTGTCCCTCCACTGAACCAGGGGATAAAGAGGTGTGTTTTATTAGTGCCTCTCTCATCCTTCCCATAAAGGTGGTGGGATTCTCTAAGCCACCGCCACAGTGAGGCAACACATGCCCCAAACCCTAGAGACACTATCACTCCTCATGAGCCTGTGCTTCAGACAACAGATCTACAGGTGAACCACATCCACCAATACATCAGAAATTGGAGCAATGACAATTTCCACTGGGCTAACTCCATCCTAGGCCCCAGAACCACAGTCCCTGTGCATGCACTGCACTCTAGAACATGAGTCTTCCACTACTTTGTGAGCGGCCGTGTCTCCAACATTGGAGTCACCATCACAGTTAGCTAGATCACACCCATGGCTCAAGAGCAACTATTGCTCTAATAATGTCTAAGTTCTAGACTTGAAGTCAGCAGCTGCTCCATAAATACAGGCACATCAGACACTGGAGAAACTCCACTGCTGTGAAGTCACTTCCACACCAGGCATGTCCACACTCTGGTCCCTGGAACAGCAGTAGTTATTCATAAACCTGTGCTACAGAGTCCAGATCTTCAGGTTCTCTGTATGTTCCTTCATCCTGCACATTATTACTGACATAGCAGTGGTGGTGCCAGCACTCCTGGCACTAGTGGCACCAGAACGTTGGCCTATAGAGCTGTGGTTTTTCTACATGTCCATACTTCATACATCTGCGCCATGAACACTATACATCAGACACCAGTACCATCACCACCATAAATACACCAGCAAGAAGAAGCTGGCACCAAGAAAGAACACCTCAGCCAAAACATCCAGGTGGGAGAAAAAGAGATAAAAAAAAAACCAAAAAAAACCCCAGCAATTTTCAGCACTGTAGAACACAATAACAACCCTCACCACTACTGCAGATACAGACAGCTATGGCAACTGAGGTTCTCTGCAGTTTTTTGCCAAGTCAACTTCAATCAACAGCGTTGCATGGAGACTTTGTCTTCACCCAAAGTGGTTGGTACCATTCAATCTGCTGAAGGCCCAAATAGAAGAAAGGTCCAAAGAAAGACAAACTTACTCATTCTTTTTTTTTTTTTTTCTGAAGTTGGGGCACCTGTCTTCTCATGCCTTTGGACACCAAAACTCCAAGTTATCTAACCTTTGGACTTAGTGACTTGGGCCAGTAGTCATCCAAGCTCTGAAGTCTTCAACTTCAGACTGAAAGTTACACCATCAGCCCCACTGGCTCTCAAGCCTTCAGACTTGAAATGAACCATGCTTTTCTGTTTTTTCAACTTGCACACAGCATATGGTGGAGCTTCTCAGCCTCCATGATCATGTGAACCAACTCCCCTAATAAATTTGCTCTCATACATCTATCTCTATATCTATCTATATCTAAATGTATCTAGATCTATATACTTGCCTATATAGGCAAATATATAGACATAGTTATCCTATCAGTTCTATTACTCTGGAAAACCATGACTAATAGACAGACTTGTAAAAAACTCTCCATCAAAAAACAACAGAATACACAATGTTCTCTAGCACACATGAAACATTCTCTAGGACAGCCCATATGTTAGGCCAAAAAACAAGTCTTACCAAATTTAAGATTTATAATACAAGTAGTATTTGTGACCACAATGTTATAAAAGCAGAAATGAAGAGCAGAAAAGATTCTGGGAAATTTACAAACTATGGACATGGAACAACATGCTCCAGAACAATAAATAATCAAAAAAGAAATAAAATGGGAAATTTAAAAATATCTGGAGACAATAGTATATATATATATACTATATATACATCCCATATATATATATATGGGATGTGATAAATCAGTTCTAAGAAGGAGGTTCAAAAAATAAATACCTATACTACAGAAGAAAGATCCCAAATAAATCATCTAAAATTACACCTCAAGTAACAACAGCAACAACAACAAAACTAAGTCCAGTTAATAGAAGAAAGAAAACAAAGAAGATCATTGCAGAAATAAATTAAACTAAAAACTAAAAAAAAAAAAAAAAAAAAATAGAAAAGATCAAAACAAAGTAAGAGTTGATATTTTAAAAACATAGGGAACTTGGGCAAGATGGCCAAATAGGAACAGCTTCAGTCTGCAGCGCCCAGTGAGATCAATGCAGAAGATGGATGATTTCTGCATTTCCAACTGTGGTACCCGCATCATCTCACTGGGACTGGTTAGACAGTGGATGCAGACCACAGAGGGCAAGCAGAAGGAGAGTGCAGTGTCACCTCACCTGCGAAGTACAAGGGGTCAGAGAACTTCCTCCCCTAGCTGAAGGAAGCCATGAGGGACTGTGTCGTGAGGAATGGTCCATTCCAGCCCAGATACTATGTTTTTCCCATAGTTTTCACAACTCACAGACCAGGAGATTCCTTCAGATGCCTACACCACCAGGGCCCTGGGTTTCAAGCAAATACTGGGAGGTCATTTGGGCAGGCACTGAGCTAGCTGCAGGAGTTTTCTTCATACCTCAGTGGCGTCTGGAACACCAGCAAGACAGAACCATTCACTCCCCTGGAAAGAGGGCTAAAGCCAGGGAGCCAAGTGGTCTAGCTCAGCAAATCTCACCCCCATGAAGCCCAGCAAGCTAAGATCCAAAGGCTTGAAACTCTCACTGCCAGCACGGCAGTCAGTCTGAGACAACCTGGGACACTAAAGCTTAGTGGGGAAAGGGGTGTCCACCATTACTGAGGCTTGAGTAGACAGTTTTCCCCTCACGGTGTAAACAAAGCTGCCAGGAAGTTTGAACCAGGTGGAGCCCACCACAGCTCTGCAAAGCCACTATAGCCAGACTGCCTATCTAGAATTCTCCTCTCTGGGCAGGGCATCTCTGAAAGAAAGGCAAGTGCCCCAGTCAGGGGCTTATAGATAAAACGCCCATCTCCCTGGGACGGAGCACCTGGGGGAAGGGATGGCTATGGGCGCAGCTTCAGCAGACTTAAACATTCCTGCCTGCCAGCTCTGAAAAGAGGAGCAGAACTCCCAGCACAGTGCTTGGGCTCTGCTAACGGACAGAATGCCTCCTCAAGTGGGATACTGACCCCCATGCCTCCTGACTGGGAGACACCTCCAAACAATGGTTGACAGGCACCTCATACAGCAGAGCTCCAGCTGACATCTGGCGGGTGGCTTTCGGGGACAAAGCTGCCAGAGGAAGGAACAGGCAGCAACCTTTGCTGTTCTGCAGTCTCTGCTGGTGATAAATCCAGATAAACAGGGTCTGGAGTGGACCTCCAGCAAACTCCAGCAAACCTGCAGCAGAGGGACCTGATTGTTAGAAAAAAAAACTAATAAACAGAAAAGAATAGCATCAACATCAAAAGGACATCCACGAAATAACCCCATCTGACGGTCACCAACATCAAAAACCAAAGGTAGATAAATTCACGAAGATGGGAAAAAAAAAAATCAGCACAAAAAATGCTGAAAATTCCAAAAACCAGAATGCCTCTTCTCCTCCAAAGGATGACAATTCCTCACCAGCAAAGGAACATAATTGGATGGAGAATGATTTTAATGAATTGACAGAGGTAGGCTTCAGAATGTGGGTAGTAATAAACTCCTTTGAGCTAAGGAGCATGTTCTAACCCAATGCAAAAAAGCTAAGAACCTTGAAAAAATGTTAGAGGAATTGGTAACTGGAATAACCAGTTTAGAGAAGAACATAAATGACCTGATGGAGCTGAAAAACGCGGAACAAGAACTTTGTGAAGCATATACAAGTATCAATAGCTGAATCTGTCAAGTGTAAGAAAGGATATTAGAGATTGAATATCAACTTAATGAAATAAAGTGTGAAGACAAGATTAGAGAAAAAGGAATAAAAAGGGATGAACAAAGCCTCAAAGAACTATGATACAATGTGAAAAGACCAAACCTACGTTTGATTGGTGTACCTGAAAGTGATGGGGAGGATGGAACCAAGTTGGAAAACTCACTTCAGGATATTATCCAGGAGAACTTCCCCAACCTAGCAAGACAAGCCAACATGCAAATTCAGGAAATACAAGAACACCACAAAAATATTCCTGGAGAAGAGTAATCTGAAGACACATAATCATCAGATTCACCAAGTTTGAAATGAAGGAAAAAAAGATTAAGGGCAGCCAGAAAGAAAGGTTGAGTGACCAATAAAGAGCAGCCCATCAGACTAACAGTGGATCTCTCTGCAGAAACCCTACAAGGCTGAAGAGTGTGGGGACCAATACTCAACATTCTTAAAAAAAAAAAAGAATTTTCAACTCAGGATATCATATCCAGCTATACTAAGCTTCATAAGCAAAAGAGAAATAAAATCCTTTACAGAGAAGCAAATGCTGGGAGATTTTGTCACCACCAGACCTGCCTTACAAGAGCTCCTGCAGAAAGCATAAATATAGAAAGAAAAAACTGGTACCAGATACTGCAAAAACATACCAAATTGTAAAGACCATTGACATTATGAAGAAACTACATCAACTAATGGGCAAAAGAAACAGCTAGCATCATGACGACAGGATCAAATTCACACATAGCAATATTAACCTTGAATGTAAATGGGCTAAATGCCCCAATTAAAAGACACAGACTGGAAAATTGGATAGAGTCAAGACCCATCAGTGTGCTGTATTCAGGAGACACATCTCAGGTGCAAGACACACATAGGCTCAAAATAAAGGGATGGAGGAATATTAACCAAACAAATGGAAAGCAATAAAAAAGGGCTTGCAATCCTAGCCTCTGATAAAGCAGACTTTAAAACAACAAAGATCAAAGAAAAACAAGGGTACTACTTAATGGTAAAGGGATCAATTAAAAAAGAAGAGCTAACTATACTAAATATATATGCACCCAATATAGGAGCACCCAGATTTATAAAGCAAGTTCTTAGAGACCCACAAAGAGACTTAGACTCCCACACAACAATAGTGGGAGACTTCAATGCCTGACTGTCAATATTAGATCAATGAGACAGAAAATTAACAAGGATATTCAGGACTTGAACTCAGCCCTGGGCCTAGCAGACCTAGTGGACATCTACACAACTCTCCACCCAAAATCAACAGAATATATATTCTTCTCAGCACCACATTGCTATCCTTCCCCACTCCCCCCACCCAATGACTGGCCCCAGTATGTGATGTTCCCCGCCCTATGTCCATATGTTCTCATTGTTCAGTTCCCACCTATGAGTGAGAACATGTGGTGTTTGGTTTTCTGTCCTTGCAATGGTTTGCTCAGAATGATGGTTTCCAGCTTCATCCATGTCCCTATAAAGGACATGAACTCATCCTTTTTTATGACTGCATAGTATTCTATGGTGTGTATGTGCCATATTTTCTTAATACAGTTTATCATTGATGGACATTTGGGTTGGTTCCAAGTCTTTGCTATTGTGAATAGTGCTGCAATAAGTATACGTGTGCATATGTCTTTAGAGTAGCATGATTTATAATCCTTTCGATATATATCCAGTAATGAGATGGCTGGGTCAAATGGTATTTCTAGTTCTAGATCCTTGAGGAATCACCACACTGTCTTCCACAATGGTTGAACTAGTTTACAGTCCTACCAACAGGGCAAAAGTGTTCCTATTTCTCCACATCATCTCCAGCATCTGTTGTTTCCTGAATTTATTTATTTGTTTATTTATTTATTTATTTATTATTATTATTATACTTTAAGTTCTAGGGTACATGTGCATAACGTGCAGGTTTGTTACATATGTATACTTATGCCATGTTGCTGTGCTGCACCCATCAACTCGTCAGCACCCATCAACTCGTCATTTATATCAGGTATAACCCCCAATGCAATCCCTCCCCCATCCCTCCTCCCCATGATAGGCCCCGGTGTGTGATGTTCCCCTTCCCGAGTCCAAGTGATCTCATTGTTCAGTTCCCACCTATGAGTGAGAACATGCGGTGTTTGGTTTTTTGTTCTTGTGATAGTTTGCTAAGAATGATGGTTTCCAGCTGCATCCATGTCCCGACAAAGGACACAAACTCATCCTTTTTTATGGCTGCATAGTATTCCATGGTGTATATGTGCCACATTTTCTTAATCCAGTCTGTCACTGATGGACATTTGGGTTGATTCCAAGTCTTTGCTATTGTGAATAGTGCTGCAATAAACATACGTGTGCATGTGTCTTTATAGCAGCATGATTTATAATCCTTTGGGTATATACCCAGTAATGGGATGGCTGGGTCATATGGTACATCTAGTTCTAGATCCTTGAGGAATCGCCATACTGTTTTCCATAATAGGAATCGCCATACTGTTTTCCATAATGGTTGAACTAATTTACAATCCCACCAACAGTGTAAAAGTGTTCCTATTTCTCCACATCCTCTCCAGCACCTGTTGTTTCCTGACTTTTTAATGATTGCCATTCTAATTGGTGTGAGATGGTATCTCATTGTGGTTTTGATTTGCATTTCTCTGATGGCCAGTGATGATGAGCATTTTTTCATGTGTCTGTTGGCTGTATGACTGTCTTCTTTTGAGAAATGTCTGTTCATATCCTTTGCCCACTATACACCCTCCCAAGACTGAACCAGGAAGAAATTGAATTCCTGAACAGACAAATAATAAGTTCTGAAATTGAGGCAGTAATAAATTGTCTACCAACCAAAAAAAGAAATTCCAGGACCTCTAGCTAAAACGACTAGCTAAGCTGGTCAGCAAAATAAGAGAGAAGACACAAATTACCAATATAAGATATAAGACAGATGACATTCCTATGACTTCTACATTAGCTGATTTCAAATTATACTACAAAGCTATAGTTGTCAAAACATCATGGTACCAGTATAAAAATATGTACACAAATCAATGGAACATTATAGAGAACCCAGAAATAAACCCAAATACTTAAAGCCAACTGATCTTCAACAAAGCATACAAAAACATACATTGGGGAAAGGACACCCTACTCAATAAATGTTGCTGGGGAAACAAGAAAGCCACATATAGAAAAGTGAAACTGGATCCTCATCTCTCAGTTTATACGTAAATCAACTTAAGATGGATCAGACACTTAAATCTAAGACCTGAAACCATGAAAATTCTGGAAGATAACACCAAAAAACCCTTCTAGACATTGGGTTAGGCAAATAATTCATGACTAACATTCCAAAAGCAAATGCAGTGAAACAAAAATAAATAAATGAGGCTTAATAAAACTAAAAAGCTTCCTCACAGCAAAAGAAATTATCAGCTGAATAAACAGACAACACACAGAGTGGGAAAATATATTCACAAACTGTGCCTCCAACAAAGGACTAATATCCAAAATCTACAAAAAACTCAAACAAATCATCAAGGAAAAAGCAAATAATCTCATTAAAAATTGTGCAAGGGACATGAGTAGAAAATTTTCAAAAGAAGATATACGAACAGCCAACAAACATGAAAAAACCCAACATCACTAATTATCAGGGAAATACAAATTAAAACCACAATGAGACACCACCTTACTCCTACAAGAATGGCAAAAGTTATGAAGTCAAAAAATAAAAGATGTTGGCATGGATTTGGTAAAAAAGAAACACCTTTACACTGCAAGTAGGAATGTAAATTAGTACAACTATGGAAAACAGTATGAAAATTCCTTAGGAGCTAAAAGTACAACTACCATTTGATTAATCAATTCCACTACTGGGTATCTACCCAAATGAAAAGGAGTCATTAATGAAAAAAACACATGTACACACATGTTCATAGTGGCACAGTTCACAATTGTAAAACTATGGAACCAACGTAAATGCCCGTCAACAAATGAATGGATAAAGAAAATGTGGTGTATATATACACCATGGAATATCACTCAGACATAAAATGTAACAAAATAATTGTCTTTGAGGCAATTTGAATGGAGGTGGAGGCCATTATTCTAAGTGAAGTAACTCAGGAATGGAAAACCAAATATTGTATATTCTATCATATAATTGGGAGTTAAGCTATAAGGATGCAAAGGCATAAGTATGATATAATGAACTTTGGGGATTCAGGCGGAAGGTTGGAGGGGAAGAGGGATAGAAGACTATATACTGGATGCAGTGTACACTGCTCAGTTGATGAGTACACCAAAATCTCAGAAATCATCACTGAAAAACCTATTTATGTAAACGAAAACAACCTGTGCACAAAAAGCTATTGAAATAAAACTTTACAAAAATTAAAATAAAACACAGATTGGCAGACGGGATTTAAAAAATCACAAACTAAATATCTTCTATTTTCAAAAAACTCAACTAACAGGTAAACATTCTTATAGACTCGAGGTAAAGGGGTGGAAAAAGATATTTCATGCAAATGGAATAAAAAACTAGCAGAGTAGCCATTCTTGTAGCTGGTAAAACAGACTTTGAGGCAACAACAGTTAAAAAAAAAAAAAAAAAAAAAAAAAAAGGACAATGGTCATTTTATAAATATAAAACTATCAGTCCAACAAAAAGATATTACAATCTTAAGTATGTGTGCACCTAACTATGGAGCTCCCAGATTTATAAACCAATTACTACTAGACATAAGAAAATAAATACACAGCAACACAGTAATAGTGGGGGACTTCAATGCTCCACTTATGGAATTAGGCAGATTATCGAGGAAGTCAACAAAAAAACACTGGATTTAAAATGCTCTCTAGAACAAATGGATCTAACATATATTTATAGAACATTCTACTCCAAAACTGAAGAATATACATTCTTATTATCAGCACATGGCAGATTCTCCAAAATAGACCATATGATAGGCCACAAAACAAGTCTCAATCAAAATTTTTTAAATTGAAATTATCTCAAATATCTTCTCAGACCACTGTGGAATAAAACTAGAAATTTACTCTAAAAGGAATCCTTAAAATGATACAAATACATGGAAATTAAACAATCTGTTCTTGAATAATTTTTGGTTTAACAATAAAACCAAGATGGTAAGTAAAAAAAGTTCTTCAAAATGAGAAATAATTGTGACACAAGCTATCGAAAAATCTGGGATATGACCAGGTGCAGTGGCTCAAGCCTGTAATCCCAGCACTTTGGGAGGCCGAGACGGGCAGATCACGAGGTCAGGAGATCGAGACCATCCTGGCTAACACGGTGAAACCCCGTCTCTACTAAAAAAAATACAAAAAACTAGCCGGGGGAGGTGGCGGGCGCCTGTAGTCCCAGCTACTCGGGAGGCTGAGGCAGGAGAATGGCGTAAACCCGGGAGGCGGAGCTTGCAGTGAGCTGAGATCCCGCCACTGCACTCCAGCCTGGGCAACAGAGCGAGACTCCATCTCAAAAAAAAAAAAAAATCTGGGATACAGCAAAAACAGTGCTAACAGGAAAGCTTATAGTGCTAAATGCCTACATCAAAAATTCTGAAAGATCACAGGTTGACAACCTAATGTCATACCTCAAGGAACTAGAGAAACAAGAACAAGCCAAACACAAAGCTAGCAGAATAAAAAAATGACAAGGTTTAGAGCAGAACTAAATAAAATTGAAATAAAGGAAATACAAGAATCAATAAAACAAAAATTTGATTCTTTGACAGATAAAGAAAATCCATGTACCGTTAGGTGGATTAACCAAGAGAAGATTTACAGAAGCTCAATTAGAAATGAAATGGAAACAATAAAACAACACCACAGAAATACAAAAGATCATTTAACACTACTACGAACAACTCTATGCACAAAATTAGAACATACAGATAAAATGGATGAGTTCCAGGAAATGTACAATCCTCCTAGCTTGAATCCAGAAGAAACATAAATTCTGAAGAAGCCAATAATAACCAATAAGATTTACTCTGTAATGAAAAAAATTACCAACAAAGAAAATGAGCCCGGGAGTATATGAATTCACAGACAGATTCCAAAAGACCTACCAAGAAAGATTAATACAAATTCTACTGAAACTGTTCTAAAAAATTGGAAAAGAGAACCCCTTCCATAACTCAGTCTGTGAAGCCAGTATCACTCTGATACCAAAGCAAGGAAATGACATTAAAAAAAGAAAACTACAGACTAACATTCCTAATGAACATAAATGCAAAAATCCAACATTACATCAAAAACGTTATTTATTATGCTCAAATAAGGTTCATCCCAGAAATGAAGGAATGGTTCAACACACACAAGTCAATAAGTGTGATTCACCAAATAAACAGAATTGAAACATAAAAACCATATGATCATCTCAATACACACAGAAGAATCAGTTGATAAAATCCAACATTCTTCATGATAAAATCCTTCAGCAAATGAGGCATAGAGGAAGCATACCTCAATATAATAAAAGCCATATATGACAAACCCACATCCAGCATCATAATGAATGGGAAAAAGTTGAAATTATTCCTCCTGAGATCTGCAACAAGACAAGGATGTTCACTTTCACCACTTCTATTCAACATAATACTGGAAGTCCTAGTGGTAGCAATCAGGCAAAATAAGAAATAAAGGAATCCAAATTAGAAAAGAGGAAATTAAACTATTTGTTTGCCAATGATATAATTATATACCTAGGAAACCATACAGACTCTTCTAAAACACTACTAGGTTTTATAAATCAATTCAGTAAAGTCCTACGTTACAAAATCAATGCACACAAATAAGTGTCACTGCTATACACCAACAATGACCAAGCTGAGAATCAAATAAAGAACTAAATTCATTTTACAATAGTTGCAAAAAATAAATAAAATACCTAGAAATATATGTAATGAAGGGGGTGAAAGATCTCTACAATGAGAACTACAAAACACTGCTTAAATAAATTGTAGATGAAACAAACAATTGGAAACAAATTCCATGCTCATGGATTGGAAGAATCAGTATCATAAAAATGACATGGTGCCCAAATCAACCTGCAGATTTAATGCAATTCCTATCAAAACAGTAACATCATTTCTCACAGAATTAGAATAAAAACAATTTAAAAATCTATATGGAATCAAAAATAGCCTAAATAGTCTAAGCAATACTAAGCAAAAAGGACAAATGTGAAAGCATCATATTACCCATCTTCAAGTTATACTACAAGGCTGTAGTAGCCGAAACAGCATAATAATAGTATAAAAGTAGATACATAGGTAAATGAGGCAAAATAGAGAACTTAGAAATAAAGCCAAAATCAGCTATTTTTTTTAAAAAAGTATGCAAAAACATAAATTGGGGAAAGGGCACCCTATTCAATAAATAGTGCTGGAAACATTGGATAGTCATATGTAGAATAAAATTGTATCTCTATCACCATATACAAAAATTAACTCAAGATGGATGAAAGACTTAAATGTATGACCAGAAACTATAAAAATTCTGGAATAAAACCCAGGAGAAACTCTTATGGACATTGGCCTGGACAAAAAAAAATTATGACTGAGACCCCAAAAGCAAATGCAATAGAATAAAAATAAATAAATAGGATTTAATTAAACCAAAAGTCTTGTGCACAACAACAAAATCATCAAAATAAACAGATAGCCCACAGAATAGAAGAAATATTTGCAAACTATGCATCTGACAAAGTAGTAGTATCCAGACCCTATAAGAAACACAAACAAATTAGCAAGAAAAAAAGCAAATATTCCCATGAAAAAGTGGGCAAATGACATGAATAGACACTTCTCAAAACAAGATATGCAAATGGCCGATGAATATATTTTTAAATATTCAACATTACTAATGATCAGGAAATGCAAACTAAAACTAAAATGAGATACCACCTTACCCTAACCAGAATGCCCATTACTAAAAGTGAAAAAACAATACATGTTTACCTGGATCTTGTTAAAAGGGAAAAATTATACACTGCTGGTGGGAATGTAAATTAGTACAATCTCTATGTAAAACAGTACAGATATTTCTCAAGGAACTAAAAATAGATCTATCATACAGTCCAGCAATTCCACTACTGGGTATCTACCTAGCAAAAAAAAAAAAAAAAAAGATGTCATTATATCAAAAGACACCTGCATGTACATGTTCATCACAGCAACATTCACAATTGCAAAGATATGCAACCAACCTAAGGGCCCATCAAGAGACGAGTGGAAAAAGAAAATGTAGTATATATCCATACCATGGAATACTATTCAGACACAAAGAAGAATAAAATAATGTCTTTTGCAGCAACTCAGGTGGAGCCAAAGGCCATTATTTTAAGTGAAGTAACTGAGGAATGGAAAACCAATTACCATATGTTCTCACTTATAAGTGGGAGCTAGGCTATGTTTATGAAAAGGCATATATAGTGGTATAATGGACATTGGAGACTAAGAAGCGGGGAGGGTTTTAGGGGGATGAGGGATAAAAAAGTACATATTGGGTACAATGTATACTACTCGGGTGACAGCGGCCCTAAAAACTCAGACTAAACTACTGTACAATTCCTTCATGTAATTCATCCACGTAACCAGAAAACCACTTGTATCCCAAATGCTATAGAAATTATATATATGTAATTGAACCAGTCATGATTAAATAATGATAAAGAAGCATATTATGTAATGCTGATGTTTCAATTCAACAAGAATATTTAACTATTCTAAAAATATATGCACCTAACTGCAGAATATCCAGATTTATAAAACAAATACTACTAGACTTAAGAAAAAAAAAGAATATAAAAGAATTTAAAAGAAACAAAAGAATAGAACATATTGAACTAAAGCAATTAGGCAAAATGGAAAAGAAGAGCCATCCAAATTGGAAAAGGGAAGTCAAATTATCTCTGTTCTCTGATAACATGATCTTATACATAGAGGAATGTAAAATTCTTTCAAAAGATTCCTAGTTCTGATAAATGACTTTAGTAAAGGTTTATGATACAAAATTAATGTGCAAAAGTCAGTTTCATTTCTATACACTAATAACTCTCAAGCTGAGAACTAAATTAAGAATTCATTTTCATTTATAATAGCCACAGAATAATAACTAGAAATACATTTAACAGAAAAGCTGAAAGCCTTCTGCAAGGAGAACTACAAACAACTGATGAAATAAATTGTAGATGACCCTAACAAATGTTAAAACCCTCCATGGTATGGGTAGGAAGAATCAATACTGTTAAAATAACTATATTTCCTAAAGTAATGTATAGATTCAAGCAACTCCTGTCAAATTACCAAGGCAATTATTTTCAAAATTAGAAAAAAACTTTGTAAAATATAAAAATACATACAGAACTTATTAAAAGCCCAAATGGTTAAAGCAATCCTAAGCAAATAAACCAGGAGGTGTCACATTATTTTATTTCAAACTATACTACAAGGCTATAGTAACCCAAACAGCATGGTACTGGTGCACAAATAGACACATAGATCAATGGGACAAAATAGACAAACTCGGAAATAGAGCCACATAGTTTCAGCCAACTGATATTTGACAAAGTTGACAAAAATAAACAACGGAGAAAGAACATCTCATTCAACAAAAGGTGCTGGAAAACCTGGCTAGTCATATGCAGAAGGATGAAACTGGAACCCTATTTTTCGACATATAAAAAATTATCTCAAGATAAATTAAAGACTTAAATGTAACACCTGAAAATATAAAAATTCTAAAAGAAAAACTAGAAAAAATCTCTTGTGAACATTGGCCTAGGCAAACAGTTTATGACCGAGACCTCAAAAGTAAATGCAATGAAAATAAAAATCGACAAATGGAATTTAATTAAAGAGATTCTTCCCAGAAAAAGAAACAATCAATAGAGTAAACAGACAGCCTGCAGAATGGTGGAAAATATTTGCAAACTATTCATCTGACAAAGGACTAATATCCAGAATCTATAAGGAAGATAATCTAATCAAATGAGAAGAAAACATCAAATAACACATTAAAAAGTCAGAAAGAACATGAACAGACATTTCTCAAAAGAAGCCATACAATAAACCAAAAAACATAGGAAAAAGTGCTCAACATCGCTAATCATCAGTGTATTAGGGTTCTCTAGAGGGACAGGACTAATAGAATAGATGTATATATGAAAGGGAGTTTATTAAGGAGTATTGACTCACACGATCACAAGGTGAATTCTCACAATAGACCATCTGCAAGCTGAGGAGCAAGGAAGCCAGTCCGGGTCCCAAAACCTCAAAAGTAGGGAAACTGACAGTGAAACCTTCAGTCTGTGGCTGAAGGCCCGAGATTCCCTGGCGAACCCCTGGTAAACCCCTGGTGTAGGTCCAAGAGTCCAAAAGCTAAAGAATGTGGAGTCCAACGTTCAGAGGCAGGAAGCATCCAGCATGAGAAAAAGATGGAGGCCAGAAGACGTAGCTAGTCTAGTCTTTCCACGTTTCTCTGCCAGCTTTTTTCCTAGGCAACTGATTAGATGGGCCCACTCAGATTGAGGGTGGGTCTGCCTCTCCTAGTCTACTGTCTCAAATGTTAATCTCCTTTGGCAACACCCTCACAGACACACCCAGGACCAATACTTTGCATCCTTCAATCCAATCAAATTGACACCTAATATTAACTGTCACAATCAGATACATGCAACGTAAATTTACAATGAGATAAAATAAAATAAAGTTGATGTTAATAGTAAAAAAAAAAAAAAAATCTGGTATATGCATACACTGGAATATTATTCGGCTATAAAAAATAAGAAAATTGTGTCTTTTGCAGCAACATAGGTGGAACTGGAGGCCATTATCTTAGGAGAAACAAGTTAGTCACAGAAATAAATATTACATGTTTTCCTTCAAAAGTGGGAGCTTAATAATGTATGAACATCAACCTAGAGAGTGGAATAACAGACAATGGAAGCTCAGAAGGGTGACAGAGTAAGAGAGGGTGGATGATAATAAATTATATATGGGAACAGTGCACATTATTCAAGTGATGGATACTTCAAAGCCCTGATTGACCACTACACAAAATATGCATGTAACAAAATTGCATGTGTACACCATACATTTATAAAAATGCAAAAGGAAAAAAATACGCAAATTACCAAAATCATAATTGAAGGATATTACTGTATGTGCTTTTAATGGGATTAATACAGAACTAATATACAATTTTATGCCTATGAATTTGACAACTGAGAAGAAATAGACTAATTCTTATATACAACAAATTGCCAAAACTCTGTAGATGAAAGATACAATTTTAAATAGTCCTCTATAAAATAAAGAATAATTGAATTTAAAGTTAATGTCTTTCTGTAAAAGATAACTAAAAGAACAGATTATATCTCAAGTGAATTCTAAAAATTTAAAAATGAAACACTGCCAATTGTATGCAATCTCTCTTCAAGATAATAGAATAAGTGAGAACACTCTAAACTCATTATTTGAGGCCTGCATTACTCTGTTATAAAAATAATACTAAAAGATTAAAATTAAACTCACCAATATTTGTATCAATATAAACACAAAAATCCTCAACATATTAGCAAATTGAATTCAGCAATACATAAATATACACACATAATACACTATGCCAAAATGGGGTTTATCCCAGAAATAAAAGTTTAGTGTTATATTAAGACATAAATTAATGTAATCCACCATTTTTGCAATATGACAAATTAAAAAAATTGCATGGTCACATGGAATGACGCAAAAAATAGCATTTGAGAAAACTGAACACCTATTTGAAATTTAAAAGAAAAAAAACGCAGTAAACCTGGAATAGAACAAAGTCCTCCACCTAATAAGAGCATCTCCAAAATATTACAGAAAATTTTATACTTAACGGTGAAAGACTAAACCTTTTTCCCTGAGCTAGTGAACAAGACACAGTTGCCCATCTTCCAACTTCTATAATGCATAGATTTAGAATTTCTAGCCTTTGTAATAATGTAAGGAAAAAACATTGGAGTGAAGAAACACATATCTGTCTCTACCTGCAGGTAACATGATTGTTCATGTATAAATTCAAAGTGATTTTTAGTACCGATAAATAAGTTTATTAAGGCTGCATAATACAAGGCTAACATTCAAAAATCAATCATATTTCTATCTACTGTCAATGAAGATTTTGAAACCAAAATTAAAAACATAGTACCATTTATAATCACACCAAAGGAAATTAAATACTTATATACTTTTAAAAAACAGGCATAAGACTTGTATGCTAAAAACTACAAAATTCTGATTAAAAAAATCCAAGACTTAAATAAATAGAAAGTCATATCATGTTCATGGATTAGAAATCTGAACATAGGCCTGGCACGGTGGCTCACCCCTGTAATCCCAGCACTTTGGGAGGATGAGACGTGTGGATCACTTGAGGTTAGGAGTCTGAGTTCGAGACCAGCCTGGTCAACACGTTGAAACCCTATTTCTACTAAAAATACAAAAATTTGCTGGGCTTAGTGGCTCACATCTGTAGTCCCAACTATTTGGGAGGCTGAAGCAGGAGAATTGCTTGAACATGGGAGGTGGAGGTTGCAGTGAGCCAAGATTGTGCTGCTGCGCTCCAGCCTGGGCAACAGAGCATGACTCTGTCTAAAACAAAAAGGTCTGAACATGGTAAATATCTTAATTATCGTCAAATGTACCTATGACTTTAACACCATTCCCATAAAAGCCTTAGCAAAATATTTTGTAAATGTAAACAAGCTGATTATCCAATTTATCTGGAAAGGCAAAGGCCACAAAATAGCTAAAAAGTAATCTTGCAAAAAAAGAGTAAAGTGTAAAAATCACTCTGTAAGATTTTAAGACTTGTTATTTAGTTACAGAAAACAAGACAGCCTGCCCATGGATGAGGGATAGACACACAGACCAATGGAACAAAAGAGGGAGTTCAGAAATACACCTTCACAGGTATGAATAGACAATTTCTGACAAAAATGCGAAAACAAATCAGTGGAAATACAGTCTTTTCAACAAATTGTATGAAAGAAACGAACCTCAACCTAAACCTCACACTTTAAAAAATTAACCTAAAATGGATCATGGAATTCAAAGTAAAATGTATATACCCAAATATTTCAGAAGGAAACATGAGAAAAAATTTAAGTAACGACTTCTAAGACATTAAGCCAAACTCATGATCTATAATCAATACATTGAAATTAATAAAAGTTATGATTTTTTTCTGTAAAACACTTCTTTGAAAGAATAAAAAAACTTGAAGAAAATACATTGAAATCACATGTATGACAACAGACTTTTATCAAGAATACAAAATGAACTCTCTAAATATTATGAAAACAGACACTATTTAGCATTTTCAAAGTGACAGAATTATAGCGATAAAAAATAAGTCGATGGTTACCAGTATTTAGTGTTGGGTAGAAACTGTAACTGTTAATGTTAACAAAAAAAAAGACTTATTCATAATGAAAGAGTTTTATATTCTTATTGTAAGGCAAAAAAAAAAAAAAAGAAAGAAAGAAGACTCATTCAGAGTTGAAAGAGAAAAGTAACTATTGTTTCACTGATTACATGGTGGAGTACATACAAATTCATTGGAGTTAACAAAAAAGCCAATGGAGGTAATAAGTGAGTTCAGCATGGTTAAATAATACAACCTCAATATACAAAAGAATCATAATTCTCTTAGTATGTACTAGCAATGAACAGTGGTAAATTATTTTGTATTTTTTAAAAATACAATTCCCAATAGTATTATAACATATGAGACACCTAGGGATAAATCAGACAAAAGATGTGCAGAACCTGTCTACTGAAAACTAAAAAATCTTTCTGAGAGAGATTTTAAAAGACCTAAATAAATGCAGAGATATTTCATAATCATGGATTAGATTGTTAAGATGTTGATTTCCCCTCATTGATTTATATATGCAATGCAATCCCAAAAATTCCAGCAGATTTTTCCTGAAGAAATTGATGTTAATTATAACATTCATATGAAAATGCAGTCAACCTAGAATAGCCAAAATGACTTTGAAAATAATAAATTTAAAGGACTTATACCATCTGTCAAGTCATTATAAAGTTATAACAATGAAGACCACATGGTATTTTTTTTTTTTTTTTTTTTTTTTTTGAGACGGAGTCTCGCTGTGTCTCCCAGGCTGGAGTGCAGTGGCGTGATCTCGGCTCACTGCAAGCTCCGCCTCCCGGGTTCACGCCATTCTCCCGCCTCAGCCTCCCAAGTAGCTGAGACTACAGGCGCCCGCCACCACGCCCAGCTAGTTTTTTTTTGTATTTTTAGTAGAGACGGGGTTTCACCATGTTAGCCAGGATAGTCTCGATCTCCTGACCTCGTGATCCACCCGCCTCGGCCTCCCAAAGTGCTGGGATTACAGGCTTGAGCCACCGCGCCCGGCCGACCACATGGTATTGATAACAAGAAAGACAAGTAGAGAAATGCATTACACACACACCACACACACACACACATGCACATACACATATATGAGTAGCTGTATTTGTACACATATATGTGAAGCAGTCTTGTTGTCTGGGGTAAATACTAAGGTTCTTGGTCTCACAGTCAAGGAGATCGAGGTCGCAGACACACACACACACACACACACACACACACAGAGTGAGTTTTGAGCAGGAGTTGAATAGATAAAAGGAAAGAACAGTTCTCTGTCACAGACAGGGGTCCAGAGCGGGGTTATAGGGGGTAGTAAATATGTTAGGGGTTTTATAAATGGGCTAGTGAGGAGGGACGTCATGAGGAAGGGATGTCTTATCTTTCTAGGGCCCAACAGTTTAGTTGGAACCAGGTGTGCCATCTGTACAGAGCAGAGTTTTTGTTGTTGTTGTTGTTGTTGTTTAATCAGTTCTAATTCCATTTGCTGACCACATAGGCAGAATCTTAGTCTGTGCTGCTTTGTCTTGCTTATCTGTGAGGGAGGGTTTCTGTGTCTGTTCCCAGACATCTTATTGCAGCTGCAGGCATCCCCCACCACGTCCACTTTTAGCTTTCCTATCTTACTGCACCTAAAGGGAAAGGAATGTGCATACTAAGGCCCACTGTTTTTACTGGGGCCCATTGTATGAGTGTGAAGTTTGGTGATTACCCAAGAAACTTCCCCCTCTCCTTCTGTACCCAAGCTGTCTTATCTCTGTTTTACAGTCTGCTCTTTCAGGCTGCTTGTTGTTAGAGAAGTGATTTCTTTGAACTGCATGAGGTTAGAAAGGGAGCTACTTTGGAGTTGCTTTTTGTTAAAAGTAAAGTTTTTTTTTTGTTTTTTTTTTTTTTTTGCCAGGGACTTGCTTTAACCTGTCTACCTAAATAATTTCTGTTTGCCTCTTGTATTTCCCCACTCTGGAATGGAGTCCCTAACGGCTGTTAGGGGGAATTGGGTGATGACTTACTCTGGCTGCTTTCTGTTGGAGAGGGGTGTTGTGTGGGGAATAGCAGCTAGGGCTCCTCCTCAGGTTAATTTAAAGGTCCCTGGTAAAAGGGCGGTTTCATTTTTGGCTCCATTTAGAGCACCATCTGAAGCTTGATGGTTTCTAGGTGAGAAGAGATAAACTTTACAAGGAGATTTAGAATATAGGGTCCAAATATGAGTAATAAGACTACCATTAATGGGGGGGCCACTATAGGCCATAACCATGACAACAGATGAGTAGATGCCCATGAGACATTTAGATGCGTTGTTCTGTTGTAAGTAGGTGTATGGGACTTACCTTTGTTTAACTGTCTTGGTTTTACTTTCCAAAAATAAAAAATAAAAAAGGAAACCTTGGGATTATAGGTTACCTGGCAGGATCTTTAGGGTAATTGCCCAGAACTAGAACATTGTTTCAGACTTTTACGTTACCCCTCCTTTTTTGTTTTCTCTGAGCTGCAGCCAGAGATTGGTTGACAGGAATAAGCAGGGTTAGTTTAAAATGTAGGCAAGAACTTAAAAACAATTAATGAGACTAGAAGTCAATAACAGGTGTATAAGTTCTAAAACATAATTTCTCTCTCTCTCGAGTCCTCATTTTTGTTAAACTTACGATATGACTGAGCTGTTTGCAAAATAAGCTTTAGTCTTATACTTGGCCTAATTATTTGCATACACTGCAGTAGCAATAGCTATTTTTACACAGGCCTTTATAGATTGGCTTTGATGGAACTTTGTTCCACGAGGAATCTCGGATGGGATCTTTTAAATCCCAGCCCAGCCATGGGTTTTTGCCTTTAAATACCTGTGAGTTGGGTAAACTTCTTTCTTTTTGAGGTTCCAGGAGCACGGGGTTTCTAGGCCTGTTAGAAAGTGACACTCTTTACTCACCACAGGTCAGGAACCTCCCATGGAGACTGTGCAGAGAAGTTATGAGGCCGGTATCCCAGGGGCTTTTATTGGCTTTGCAAATCAAGCTTGATTCTTTAAAGGGGAACATATCCTTCCAGCTACAGCCTTGGTAAAACAACCAGGTTTTCCAATTTTTTTCTTGTTGCAAAAGAAAACAGATTTTTGTTGCACTGATGCAGACAACTATATTGTAATTTAAGAATACTTATGACTAGTTTCCAAATTCTAGAAGAACTAGGTAGAGAGAAACAAACATGCTTCAAATCTCATTTACAGGAGTATACTTTACTTAGTTGTTAAAGGCTGAAGCTAGCTTAAGACAAGTTTTCTTGACTCTGAAAAATAAAACAAAGATTAGCAGTGTTCCAAGCAAAAAGTTAAAAACTTTTTGTTTTCTATTAGATTAGTCCGTTCTAGTGTTTAATTTACAGAAAAAAATATATTATATTATTTTGAATTTAGTTAATATGTTTACACACAGAGTTTCCTTTGCAAGATTAATGTTTACAATCTTTTTACAATTTGCTTAAAATTTTTACTTTATTTTATTTAATTTTAAGACAATTCTTTATTCCTAAGTAAAATGTACCTTTCCATGCCTTCTTATAATTTTTGCCAATTGTGAAGCAGGCAAGTAGACAGCTTTTAAAGGCTAAAGAAGCAGTTTACAACCTTAAAACACACAGCAAACCTAGTATCTGACCTGCATAATTTAGACCACATCTTTAAACCTTGAAGACATTTTTACTTTACCAATTGTTCCTAACACTCTTTTTATTTTAAAGATTAAAATCTCATGAGCTGAAAGGTACCACAGCTTTTACTTTTCCCTTAAAAATATTTTATTTAAGTGCTTATTATTTTAGGCCAATTAACTAGAACGCTTGTTAAATAAACATTACACACATATGTAACCACACAGACAAACAGAAAAAAATACAGTAGTTTTGAGATTTATATTTGCTAATTTCCCAATTGGATTATTGACCTCTGGGTGATGCCCTTTAAGAACAGGGTTAGGAATACAATTTCCAGGGCCTAATAAACAAGCATAGCCAGAAGAGAAAGACAGATTTTGAGAGGTACTTACTTACCATTAATTTCAGGGGCTTCATAAGGAAAACAGATATTTTTTCCCAAAATGGAATTTGTGGAACCTTTTCTGTTTTCCTAAGGAGTCCCAGGCCACCAGAAATCATTCTAGGGTCTTTTATGCATGCACCAAGAGTAGCAAGATAGAGTGAAAAGAAAAAAGTAATTTAGTTGACTGAGGAGAAAAAAAAAAAAAAAAACTCTTCCAGAAAACAACATTTATAAAGAGAAAAACAAGAAGGCCTTTTAAATGTACCCATAGCTTGGATTTCCACTTTCAATTAATCTGAACGTTCTTTTATTTATTTATTTATTTTTCTTTTGAGATGGAGTCTTGCTCTGTTGCCCAGGCTGGAGTGCAGTGGTGTGATCTCAGCTCACTGCAACCTCCACCTCCTGGGTTCAAGTGATTCTCCTGCCTCAGCCTCCAGAGTAGCTGGGACTACAGGCACACGTCACCACGTCCGGCTAATTTTTGTATCTTTTGTTTTTTTTGAGGTGGAGTCTCGCTCTGTCGCCCAGGCTGGAGTGCATATACACCATGGAATACTATGCAGCCATAAAAAAGGATGAGTTTGTGTCCTTTGTGGGGACATGGATGCAGCTGGAAACCATCATTCTTAGCAAACTATCACAAGAACAGAAAACCAAACACTGCATGTTCTCACTCATAGGTGGGAACTGAACAATGAGATCACTTGGACTCGGGAAGGGGAACATCACACACCGGGGCCTATCATGGGGAGGGGGGAGGGGGGAGGGATTGCACTGGGAGTTATACCTGATGTAAATGACGAGTTGATGGGTGCTGATGAGTTGATGGGTGCAGCACAGCAACATGGCACAAGTATACATATGTAACAAACCTGCACGTTATGCACATGTACCCTAGAACTTAAAGTATAATTTAAAAAAAAGAATTAAAATTATGCATAGAGAGTTTGTAGCATAGAGTCTCACATATAGTAAATACAAAATATATGTTATCCATTATCCAAATACACAATATATGTTATCCATAGTTGTTATTATAATCAGCCAAGAGTTAGGGCAATCAGTTTCAGTGACTATTGAACAAGACAAATACGAAATTAAGAGAGGTTAACAAAGACATTTAGGAGTGGCAATAAAGAGAAGAGATCTAGAAATATTGAGATGAGTGAATCATTGGGATTTGTTAGCAAATCGGTTGTAGAATGTGCAGTGGAAATAATAGATAAGAGTAATCTCAATTTTGTTGCTTCAGTGACTAAGTGAATGATGGTGTAATTCCTATGAGAAAAGTAATGTGATGTGTCAATTCAGATCCCAAGAAATAAGATTTAGAGAAGGAGTATGAATTATAAGATTTATTTGAGAAAATGCCTGTGAAGGATGGAAGAAAAAGATATGAGGAGTAGGCAAGAAGATCAATTAGATTGCAGGATAGCCTGACACCAATGAAAACAAAAAAAGAATTTGATTAGAATTTCCTCAGACTGCAGTGCATCTTTGAAGAAAGCTTCATCTAAAATAATAAAAAGTGCCAAAATAAACATTGCCTATTAAAAGTGTCCCACTTTAGGCAGAAATTACCCAGATTTAGTATTTCTCCTATGTCCAGTAATTGGCCCAGAACAGCCCAGGGAGAGCATGAACTCAGTGTAAGTACTGAGATGGAACTAAAAGATGTAGTACTTGAAAACTGCAGGTTTTTTTCTTGAAGAAAAATTATGACTACCACACATAGGGTACTAGAGAAAATCTGAAGGCAAAGGTGAGAAGTAATATGATGCATTCAGTTTTCACACATCAAAATTAAAGGGTGAGCTGCCTTACAGACAGTAGAATATGCAGGTCTGGCACTGAGGACAGAAATCAAGTCTAGAGATGAAGACTTGAGACTCTTCAGTGAAAAGATGACAGAAAAAGCAATAGGATGGTTAGAGTTTCATAAAACAAAAGTGTAGATTTATATGAGATAATGTACTAGCTTTAAAGGTATGTTCAATAAGTATTTAATCCAATCCATTTAAGAAGGGAAGACTAATTTCTGTCCCCTTGAGTGTAGGTAAGACTTAATGAGGTTCTTACTTACTAAGTACTTACTTAAGACTTAATAACTTGATGTTTTATTACAATTAATATTGAAATAGAATTCACATACCATATAATTTATATTTTTAATGTGTACAATTTAGTGATTTCGGGTATATTCATAAAGCTGTGCAGCCATCACCACTATATAATTGCAAAATATTTTTGTCACCCCAAAAAGGAACACATTCCTTACTAATTATTCCACCAACTTCCTTTGCTCAGCCCCTGATAACTACTAACTTACTGTGTCTCTCCATATTTGACTACAGTAGATATTTCATATAAATGGCATCATACAATATGTGTGTTTTTGTGTTTGTCTTCTTTCACTTAGCATGTTTCCAAGTTTTGTCCAAGTTGAAGCATGTATTAATACTTTATTCTTTTTTATGGCTAAAAAATATCCCATTGTATGAGTATACACATTTTCTATAGCCAATCATCAGTCAATAAACTTTTAGGATTTTTCCAGTGGTTTAATATTATTAATTATGTAGTTACAAATATTTTTGTGTATAGACATATACTTTTAATTATTTTTCATATATACCTAAGAATTCGGTTGATTTGTCATAGGGTAATTTTATGTGTAATTTTTTGAGAAACTTTCAAACTGATTTTCAAAGGACCTATACAACTTAGTTCTGGTAAATGTACAACAAAAGCTCAGTATAACTCAGCAAACACAGTACAAAGCTGCACAGCTCAGAAGTCAAGCTGGTCAGCCAGCAATGGTACAACTGAGAGAGCATGCTAGTCAACAAACAGTAGCTCAAAGACTATTGTCACCAACAAGTGGCAGAGACAGTTCATAAGCCAAAAGAAGAGAGGTATGATTCTGGTGGACATGACCAGTGCCTGTACATCCTGCTTATAGCAGTAATTTGTTATGGACATATTACAAAAACAGAAGATTACAGTCCCACACCAAAAATTTAGCTTAGCTGTTAATATTGATGATGCCACAAACATACTAATCAGCTAAGAAAAGGCTTATGACACACATATTGAGTTTCTTGAATAGCAGTGCAAACTTTTTAAGTATGTCCAAAGTCACTTGAGAGAACACAGGAAGGAAAGTTGTTTGAGAGTTTTTATGGTATTAGAAAGTGAATCTGTGGTGAAGGTTCTCATGTGTGAATAAAGTTTGCATGCTTTCAACTTTATGCCAACACCAAAAAGGGAGCAACTAGGCATTCTTATTAGATTTCCCAGATACAGGGTAGAAAAAGTAGACGTGCGGCTGAAAAGCTGTCAGAAGCCAAACATCAAAGTATGCTGAGTTTATTACACTCAAATGTGTGTATGGATTGGATCTGTGGATTTTTTAGTATTTTCTATATACAATATAATGTCAAGTGATGTCAACAAGATGGCAGAACAGTAGGTCTCAGCCCTCATCTACCCATAGAAGCAATAATAAAACAAAAATGCTTGTGCCAAATTACCTTTATAAGGCCTCCAGAATCCAATTAAGAAGCTGCAACACCTCAGATAAGCACAAAATAGAGAAAAACCACTTGGAAACAGCTAATAAGAGCTATTTCCCTTTAACCATGCAAACCTCTCCCCCAAGCTAGCACAGCTCAGTGCCAAGAAACATCCACTAGATCCATGATTTCTCCCTCAGGGGAAAGATTGACTGAAGCATGCATCAGACATCTTCAGCCATAAAGAGCAATGCCTGAGAGATCTGTATCTGTTGCATCTTCCTCAGAATGCTGAGACAACCAGCTTAGTTAAAATGCCTAGGAACAGATAAGAACAAAAAAAAAGATGACAGCTCTCAACAGCCTAAAAAGCTCTGAAGGATTGAATGTAGATGCACAGTTTTCAAGACTTCACTTTTAGGAGGGTGGGAGAAAAGTGGAGTTTGCACTCAGTCTCCCAGAGTTCAAGTGCACCACACTAGGAAAAAGAAGCAAGCACCTCTCAGAATTCTGCAAGGTTCTATGGGATTGAGAAATAATACACAATCCTAACACTTCTCCTCAGAAAAAAGGGAGAAAAGTAGAACTTGCACCTGGCTTCTGGCACATCAATGGACTCCTGTAGGGAAAAGTGGTTGGTGGCTATAAGCAACAGGCACTACTCTGCAGGATTAAGAGAAGATGCATAATTCTGAGAAACTTCATATCCACAAGGGAGAGAAAGAAGTTAATCTGGATCTCAATCTCCCAACATTTCAATGCAATTCCCTGGAGAAAAGGAGTGGGAAGCTATCAGGAGCCAGCATGACTCTACAGGATAAAGAGAAGGTGCACAATCCCGAGACCTCACTTAAAGATGAAGGAAGAGATGTATATCTTGCATCCCCCCATGGCATTTTAGTGTACTGCCCTAGGGGAAATGAGTGAGTGTCTCTCATCACCTGGCATATCTCAGCAAGATAGAAAGAAGTGAGATAGGAGATAGAAAGAAATTATTTAGGTAGATAGTTAGGGTGAAAGAGTCCCTGGCAGGGATTTTTCTTCTAACAAGAAGCAGCTCAGAAATTACTTCCTTTCTAACCACACACAGTTTGAATAAATCACTTCTCTTCTAAGAAAGAGCAGCCTAGAAGATTGGGCTGTGAAACATAGATAAACAACTCTAGCACAGAAACACAGTTTTTTGGGTAATTGCCAAACTTCATATACATATGATGGGTCCCAGTAAAAACAAAAACAGTGGGCCTTAATGAGCACACTCCTGTCCCATTTTGGGGGCACACTAAAATAGGAAAGCTGGAAGCTTGCACAGGGGTCAGGGGAGTGCCTGCAGCTGCAAGGCGGTACCTGGGACAAGGAACAGAAACTCCCCCTATCCTTTCTTAGCACATGCACAGTGGAAGGAGATAAGTAGCATGGAGCAGCCCAAGCTAAAAGCCCACCTGCATGGTAAGAGCGGGATGGGGGCTGCCAGAGACTGTGCTCTATGCATACGGCATGCCTGGTCCTAACCAGTTTTTTACACCCTATGTAGATAAGATATCCCCTCCCCACTAGCTCATGTATAAAAACCCTTACTTTTTACTCCAGCATGGCAACCCATTCAGGACCCCTCTCAATGACAGAGAGCTGGTTTTTTGTTTTGTTTTTTTTTTTTATTTCAACTATTAAACTTCTGCTCTAACCTCACCCTTCATGTGTTCACATCCTTGATTTCCGTGGCCAGGAGACAAAGAACTTCAGGTGATATCCCAGACAATGCAGCTGCTTTAGAAGGCACACAGCACAGAATGCTCTTCTTCAGAAAGAAGAGAGAACTTGAGTTTGCACTTAATTTCACAGCATTTTACTGCACTGCTCTAAAGAAATAGGATCAGAAGATAAATGTCTGCTGACATTGCTCCATAATACTGAGAGAAGGTGCAAAACCCTGAAAGACAACTAAAATCAGGGAAATAATACTTGAACCATGAGAATATCAACAAAAAGACAAACCATACCAAAGAACCAAACTGAAATTCTAGAGCTCAACAACATAACAAAATTTAAACATTAAATAGAAAGTTTCAACAATAGACTTAATCATAAAGAAGACAGGCTTGGTAAACTCTGACAACTCATTTGAAATTAAACAGTCAGAGAAGCCAAAATAAAAGAGGATGAAAAATAATGAAGAAAAGCTATGCAATATGTTGGACACAATCAAGAAAACCATTGTATCCATAATGGGATTGTCAGAAGAAGAAGATAAAAAGAGACAGAAAGCTTATTTTAAAAAAATAATGGTCAAAAATTCCAAAATCTAAAGAAGGAAATTATTCTTCATTTTCATGAGGCCTAAAGACCTGAAATAGAAAGAAGCAAAATAATTTTATAACAAGGCACTTTATAATCAAATTGTTGTCAAAAGTCAAAGACAAAAAATTTGGAAGCAGCCAAAAAAAAACTGACTGAAGAACAAAGGGGCTCCCCAAAGACTATCAACAAATTTCTCAGCAAAAATCTTGCTACCTATAAGGAAGTAGGATGATATATGCCAAAACTTGAAAGAAAAACTTGGCACCTCGAAATACTGTATCTGGCAAAATTGTCCTGTAAAAATGAAGGAAAGATAAAACCTGACACCTAAAAATACCATATCTGGCAAAATTGTGATTTAAAAATGAAAGATAAAGACTTTCCCAGACAACAAAAACCTGAGAAAGTTCATCACCACTAGACCCGCTTTCTAAGAAATGTTAAAGGGAAGTCTTTCAGTTGAAAGAAAAAAAATGCTAAATAACAACATGAAAGCATGTAAAAGTATAGATCTCCCTGTTAAAGGTAAATTTATAAACAAAAGAGAATACTCTAATACTGTAATGATGATGCACAAATCACTTTTAAGTTTAGTATAAAGTTAAAATTCAAAAATATTAGGAATAATTATAACTACAAGAATTGTTGACATATTCACAAAAAAATGCACTAATTGTGACAAAAATAACATAAAGTATGGGGAGGAAAAGGAGTAAGAGTGTAAAATTTGTGTGGGAGAGTAAAGTTAATGTGTTAGCTGCTTGAGATACACTATTATAACTATAAACTGTTTTAAGTAATTCTCATAGTAATTAGAAGAAAATAAGCTACTCAATAGAAAAAATAATCAAAGAGCATCACTAAAAAAAAATTAATGACACAAAAAAGACATCAAGAAAAGAAAAAAGAAACAAAAGAACTATAGAACAGACAAAAAGTAATGAATACAATGGAAATAGGATGTTTTTCCTATTAGTAATTACTTTAAACATAAATTGATTGAACTTTCTAACCCAGATACATAGAATAGCTAAATGAAAAAATAAAATAAAACCTAATTATATTCTGTCTACAAGAGACTCACTTCACCTTTAAGGACACATGTAGATTGAAAATGAAGGTATAGAAAAGACATTCCATATATATAGCAAGCAAAAGAAAGCATGTGTGCCTATACTTACATTAGACAAAATAGGCTTTATGTAAAAAACTGTCATAAGAGAAAAACAAGGGCATTATAAAATGGTAAAAATATCAATTAGGAAGGCATAAATATATAGGCACTCAATATCAAAGCACAAAAATACATAAAGCAAATAACAGAAATTAAGGACAAAATAGAGAGCCATACAATAACAGCAAAATACTTCAATATCCTGCTTTTAATAATAGGTAAACCATCCTGACAGAAAATCAACAAGAAAAGAGTACACTTGAAAAACACTGTAGATCCAATGGGTCTATATATCTACATGGAGAAAATTCCACTCAAGGGCAACAAAATTCACATCGCTCTCAAATACATAGAACATTTTTCCAGGACAGACCACATCTTAGGGCACAAAGCAAATATTTGCAAATTTAAGAATATTTAAATAATACTAAGTTCCTTTCCAACCACAGTGGAAGGAGACCAGAAATCAATAACAGAAGGATAATTGGAAAATGTACAAAAAACGTAGAAACTAAACAGCACACATCTAAAGAACACATAGGTCAAAGGAGAAATAAAAATGGAAATCATTAAATATTTTGAGAGGAATAAAAATTAAAACACAAAATTCCAAATGTAGCTAAAGCACTACTGAGCGAAGTTTATAGTAATAAAAATCAACATTTTAAAAGAAAAAACATTTCAAGTAAACAACCCAATATTACATGTCAATGAACTACAAAAGGAAGAAAAACTAAGTCCAAAGTGAGAAGGAATTAATAATGATTACAGCAGAAATAATGTTAAAAGAGAATAGAAATATGTATAGAATATAATTTTTCAGATTTAAATAATAAATCTGGTGACCTAACAATAAAAAGAGAAAAAGAAATCATCAACTAAACCAATAATTATTTTTCAAAAAATTTAAGCAAAACAGAAAAAACTTTAGTGACACTAAAAAAAAGAGAAGACCCAAATAAAATCGTAAAGAACAAACATTACAACTGATATCATGGAAATACAAAAGATTATAAAAGACGACTGTGAATAATTATACATCAACAAATTAGATAACTTAGCAAAAATGGATAAATTTTCAGAAACATATTAATTACTGGATCATGAAGATATTGAAAATCTGAATCGACCAATAATGAGTAAACAGACTGAAACAGTAATCAAAAACCTCACAGTAAAGGAAAGCCCAGGATGAATTGTCTTCACTGTCTTCACTGTTGAATTCTAACAAATATTTCAAGAAATAGCGTCACTAGGAGGCACGCAAGATTTCAAGATGGTGGTGGCTGAGGTGTTGACCAAAAGGCCGAGTTGAAGGCCCTTAAGAAGTGAAAGAGGCCAGAAATCGCACCCTCCCCGCTTCTCGCAGTCCTGGGAGCACAGCAGAAGTGTTTTTCTTAATTTTTTAAAAAATGAATGCGTAAACCATACAAATTGTCACCATGGAAGGGAGATCTACATTATCCACCAACAGTGGAAACTTTTATGAACCCCATAGACCAAGCCCGAAAGGAAGCCCGGAAGGGAGAATTGAAGAACAGCAAAAAAAAAAAAAAAGCGCATGATGTTTCCAGCTGCAGTTTTAAGGATGAAGGATCCCAAACAGATTATCTGAGACATGGAGAAACTGGATGAAATGGAGTTTAACCCAGTGTAACAGCCACAATTAAATGAGAAAGTACTAAAAGACAAGTGTAAAAAACTGCATGAAACATTTGGTATTCTACGACTCGATGAAAAAGAGAATCCAGATATTTACAAAGAACTGGGAAAGCTAGAAGTAGAGTATAAACAAAAGAGGGTTCGACTTAGCCAATATTTTGATGTCGTCAAGAACGCTCTGCATGTGGAAATGGAGAGTATTCCTTTGTCAGATATCCCGTATGTTCCTTCCAACATTTTGATCCAGGACATTTCACTTCCTGGTGCCCAGCCACCCTCCATCCTTAAGAAAACTCAGCCTAATGGACCTCCAACTCGGACATTTTCTATCCTTGCTTTTCTTGGACATGGTGTTCCACGTTTGCCCCACAACAGAAAACCTCTTTGCCCTCTCTCTGGCCCACCTCCTCCTGAAGTTGTGCAGATGTACGGCCGTAAAGTGGGTTTCGCCCGAGATCTTCCCCTCATAGGCGAGATGAAGACATGTTATATAGTCCTGCACTTGCCCAGAGTGGTCATGATGATGATGTTTCCAGCACCATTGAAGATGATAGCTATCCTGAGGACAAGGATCAAGATAAGCATGATGAAAGTATTGATGACAGTGACACCGACAGATCAGATGGAAAAAGTGACAGGGATGCATTTGTGCACCGTGATGATGGTGAGAGAGACAACAATGAAGAAAAGAAGTCAGGTTCTAGTGTACAGTTTGCAAATATGCCTGGAAAATCAAGGAAGAAAAAGAAGAACATGAAGGAACTGACTCCTCTTCAAGCTATGATGCTTCCCATGGCAGGTCAAGAAATCCCTGAGGAGGGATGGGAAGTAGAGGAATTTTCAGAGGACGAGGATGAAGATGATTCTGATGACTCTGAAGCAGAAAAGCAATCACAAAAACAGAATAAAGAGGAATCTCATGCTGATGGCACATCCACTGCTTCTTCATAGCAGCAGCCTCCCCTGCAGTCTGCTCCTCCTTCTTAGGTACAAGCACCTCCCATGCCAGGACAACCACCCCTTGGACCACCACCTGCTCTACCATTATGGCCTCCTGGGCCACCTACAGGCCTTCCTGCTGGTCCACCTCCAAGAGCTCTTCCATTCCTGAGACCATCTGAAATGCCAGGACTCCAAGGGCCGTTACCCCAACTTTTACCTCCAGGTGTCCCTGGAGGGTCAGGTGTCCCCTGACCCTGTCCCAGGTCCAACTCCAGGTATGCCTCCTGGTCCCCCTCCTTGGGGACCCCCACCAAGAGTACCTCCAGGTATTCCCCCACCTCGTCCCGGCATGATGTGCGGAGCTTTGGTGCCTCCCCTTGGACCTGCCCCCCTGGGTTTTTCCCACCAGCTCCCTAGCCGAACCCTGGGGTTTTTTTAAGTGCCCCACCCAACTTGATTCAGCAACCCAAAGCGGATGATATGAGTACAGCCACGATTGAAAAGAAAGCCACAGCAACCATCAGTACCAAGTCACAGATCAATAATACCAAGGCAGAGATTACTCTATTTCTGCCCACTGCACTGAGAGTTCATCAGGAGAATAACGGGGCTACTGCTGCTCCCCAAAGAAAGTCAGAGGATGATTCTGCTGTGCCTCTTGCCAAAGCAGCACCCAAATCTGGTCCTGCTGTTCCTGTCTCAGTACAAACTAAGGATGATGTCTATGAGGTTTTCATGAAAGAGATAGAAGGGCTACTGTGACAGCTTTTGATGCCAGAACAGGCTTCTGTTCACAACAGTGCCCAATGGAGAAAGAAAGAGGCTTGTATTAAACTGAGATGAGAGAGCTGCTTCCATTGTCAGGGTATTTTCTAATTTCAGTTCAAGAAATATCCTAAAATTTAGCCTTGTTCAGCATTTACTACACATGAAAGATGGCATTTCAATCAGAATATATCAGTTATTGAAGCAGTGCTGCTAACATCCATTCCATTTCACACCACCATTCTGATCCTATTTCTTGCCCTGCTCCAATTATTTGGAAATTTGTGATCAGGGAGATCTTAACTGCTTATTTGTTTTGACTCTCTTCTGTGTGCTGTGGGCACCAGAGTAGAGATTTCTGAAAAACCAGTTTATTTCATCTTGCCTTTTGTTTTTGAGTTATTTTTAATATTTTCCTATAAATATTTTGTAATGTTTTACTTGTAATGAAATGGATCACAATGTCATTTCCTAATACAAGGAGGATATGTGGGAAGAAAATGTACAATTCTTTGATTAAAATTATTCCCCATTGACCTAAATTTTGAGTGATTTATGGGAAAAATAAATAAATGTTCTACACCAAGATAAAAAAAAAAAAAAGAAATTGCATCACTACTTCCCAAACTGTTTCAAAAATTCAAAGAAGAGAAAACATCTCCAAACTCATTTTATGAGGTGAGCATTATCCTAACATCAAAGCCAGACAAAGACACTATGAGAAAAGAAAATTACAGATCAACATTCCTTATAAATATAGATGCAAAAATTCTCAACAAAATACTGGAAAACTAAATTCTACATGATATTAAGAAGATCCTACACCATGATCAAAGAGACTTATCCCTGAGATGCAGGGATGATTCAACATATATAAATCAATTGATGTGATATATCACATCAACATAATGAAGAACAAATATCATATGATCACCTCAATAGAAATGAAAATAGCATTTAACAAAATTTAACATTATTTCATAATAAAAGTACCCAACAAAACAGATGTACAAGGAATGAACCTTAATATAATACAAGGTGTTTATGAAAAGATAACAGTTAACATCACATCACATTTGACCTCTGTTATTGAAAAGCGAATGAGGATGCCCACTCTCACTACTTCTCTCCAACATAGCACTGAAAGCACTAGCCAGAGTAATTAGATAAGAAAAAATAAATAAAAGAAATGCAAATAACAAAAGAAGAAGTAAAATTATGTCTGTTTGTAGATGAAATGATCCTAATTTGTAGAAACCCCAAAAATTCCAAAAGTATTATTAGAACAAATAAAAGAATTAAATAAAATTGCAGGATACAAAATCAACATAAAAATAAGCTACATTTATGTACAATAACAATGAACTATCCTAAAAGAAAATTAAGAAAACAAATCAATTTACAATAGCATAAAAATGTAAAAATAATACTTATGAGTAAAGTCAACCAAGTTGCTAAAAGACTGACTGATACACTGAAAACTACCGAACTTTGATGAAAGGAATTAAGGGGCACAAATAAATCAAAAGACATTTAATGTTAATGAATTAGAAGAATTAATATTGCTAAACTGCACATACTGCCAAAAGTGATGTACAGATTCAATGCTATCCCTATCAAAATTCCAGTGGCAGTTTTATACAGTACTAGAAACACCCTAAAATTCATGTTTTTTTTTTTTTAATTCTGTGTCATTGGTAGTTTGATAGGAATAGCATTGAATATATAAATTGCTTTGGGCACTATGGCCATTTTAATGACATTGATTCTTCCTATCAATGAGCATGGAATGTTTTTCTTTTTGTTTGTTTCATCTCTGGTTTCCATAAGCAGTGTTTTGCAATTCTCGTTGTACAGATCTTTCACCTCCTTGGTTAGCTGTATTTGTAGGTATTTTACTCCTTTTGTGGCAATTGTAAATGGGAGTTTGTTTCTAATTTGGCTCTTGGCTTGACTGTTGTTTTTGTACAGGGATGCTACTAATTTTTGCACATTGATTTTTGTATTCTGAAACCTTGCTGACATTGGTTACTATATCAGGGAGCTTGAGGGCTGAGACTTCAAAGTTTTCTAGATATAGAATCATGACTTCTACAAACAGGGTTGTTTGACTTCCTCTTTTCATGTTGGGATGCCTTTTATTTCTTTGTCATACCTGATTTTTCTGCTCAGGATTTTCAGTACTATATTAAACAGGAATCGTTATAGAGGGCATCTTTATAATGATCCAGCATTCAACAGGAATGATTCCAGGTTTTGCCCATTCAGTATGATATTGGTTGTGGGTTTGTCATAGATGGCTCTTATTATTTTGAGGAATGTTCCTTCAATGCCTAGTTTGCTGAGAGTTTATGACATAAAGGGATGTTGAATTTTGTCAAAAGACTTATCTGAATCTATTGAGATAATAATATAATTTTCATTTTTAAGTCTGTTTATGTGATAAATCACATTGCTTGATTTGCATATGTTGAACCAAACTTGCAACCCAAGGATAAAACCTACTTGATCATGGTGAGTTTCCTTTTCGATGTGCTGATATATACAGTTTGTTAGTATTTTGTTGAGGACTTTTGCATCTACACACTTTAAGGATATTGGCCTGAGTTTTTGTTGTTATTGTGTCTCTGCCAGGTTCTGGTATCAGGATGATGCTGGTCTCATAGAGTGTTTTGGGTAGGAGACCACTCTCCTCAATTTTTTGGAATAGTGTCAATGGGAGTGGTATCAGCTCTTTTTTATATATCAGGTAGAATTAGGCTGTGAATTCATCTGGTCCTGGGATTTTTTTTTTTTTTGATTGGTAGATATTTCATTACTGATTTAATTTTGGAATTCATGATTGATCTACTCAGTGATTTAATTTCTTTCTGGCTCAGCCTTAGGAGGATGTATGAGTCCAGGAATTTATACATTTCTTCTAGATTTTCTAGCTTCTGTGCATAGAGGTGTTTCTAGTAGCCTCTGAGTAGTTTTTTTTTTTTTTTTTTTTTTTGACGTTATAATGCGGGGTAGGTGTCCCCTTTGTCATTTCTAATTGTGTTTATTTGGATTTTCTCTCTTTTGTTTTCTTTATTAGTCTAACTAGTGATCTACGTATCATATTAATTTTTTAAAAGACCATCTCCTGGATTTGTTGATTTTATGTATGACTTTTCATGTCTCAATTTCCTTCAGCTCAAGTCTGATTTTGGTTATTTCTTTATTTCTGCTTGCTTTGAAGTTGGTTTGCTCTTGCTTTTCTAGTTCCTGTAGTTGTGACGCTATGTTGATAATTTGAAATGTTTCTAACATTCTGGTGTGGGAATTTGGTGCTATGAACTTCCCTCTTTATGTGGCCTTTGCTATGTCCCAGAAATTCTGATATGTTGTATATTTGATCTCACTAGTTTCAAAGAACGTCTCAATTTCTGCCTTAATTTCATTATTTACCCCAATGTCCTTCAGGAGCAGGTTGTTTAATTTCCATGTAAATACATGGTTTTCAGCAATTTTCTTACTGTTGATTTCTATTTTTATTGCACTATGGTCTGAGAGTGTGGTTATTATGATTTAAGCTTTTTTTCTTAATTTTCTGAGTGTTGTGTGGGGTCAGACTGAGTGGTTGATTTTAGAGTATGTACCATGTGGTGATGACAAAAAAATGTATTTTCTGTTGTTTGGGGGTGGAGTGTTCTCTAAATGTCTATTAATTTCATTTGGTCAAGTGTTGAGTACAGGCCCTGAATATATTTGATTATTTTTTCCTCCATGAGGTTTCTCACTATTATTGTGTGGGAATCTAAGTCTCTTTACAGGTCTCCAAGAACTTGCCTTATGAAACTCGTTGCTCCTGTGTTGGGTGCTTACATATTTAGAATAGTTAGGTCTTCTTGGTGAACTGAAGCCTTTACCATTATGTAATGCTCCTCTTTGTCTTGTTTGGTCTTTGTGAGTTTAAAGTCTGTTTTGTCTGAAATTAGGAAAGCAATGTATGCTTCTTTCTGTTTTCCATTTGCATGGTAGATTATTCTCCATTTTTTAATTTGAGCCTATGTGTGTCATTGCATGTGAGATGGTTCTCTTTAACACAGAATGCGTTTGGGTCTAATTTCTTTAGCTTGGCATTATGTGCCTTTTAATTGGGGCACTTAAAATCTGTTTACATTCAAGGTTAGTATTGACATGTATGGATTTTACCATGATATCATGTTTTTAGCTGGTTATTATGCAAACTTGTTTGTGTGGTTGCTTTATACTGTCACCAGCCTGTATACTTGTGTGTTTTTGTGGTCCTGATAACAGTCTTTTCTTTCCATATTTAGCACTCCTTTCAGGACCTCTTGTAAGGCAGGTCTGGTGTTAACTTATTACCTCAGCACTTGTTTATCTGAAAATGATCTTATTTGTTCTTTACATATGAAGGTTAGTTTGGCTGGATATGAAATTCTTGATTGGAAATTCTTTTCCTTAATAATGCTGATTATTAGCCCCCAATTTCTTCTGGCTTATAGAGTTTCTGCTGAAAGTTCTGCTGTTAGCCTGATGGGGTTCCCTTTGTAGGTGACCTGCCTCTTTTCTCTACCTGCCTTTAACATTTTTTTCTTTCATTTTGACTTTGGAGAATCTAATAATTTTGTGTCTTTGAGATGGTCTTCTTATGTAGTATCTTACAAGGGTTTTCTGCCTTTCCTTTATTTGAATGTTGGCCCTTTAGTGAGGTTGGAAAAGTTTTCGTGGACAATATTCTGAGATATGTTTTCCAAGATGCTTACTTTCTCCTCATCTCTTCCAGGGACACAAGTGGGTTATAGATATGATTTTTTTATATAATCTAATATTTCTCAGAGGTTTTATTTCATCTTTTTTATTCTTTTTTTTTTTTTTTAGTCTCACTGAATTATTTTAGATAGCTAGTCTTTGAGCCCTGATATTCTTTCTTCAGCTTGGTTTATCCTACTGCAAATACTTGTGATTACATTATGAAATTCTTGTAGTGTGTTTTTCAATTCCATCAGATTTATTTAGTTCTTTTTTATAATGGCCTCTTTGTCTATCAGCTTATTTTTTATTTTATATTATTATAATTCTTAGATTCCTTGAATTGGGTGTTCACTCCTGAATTTTTATTATCTTCATTTACTATCTATATTCTGAATTCTAGTTCTGTCATTTTAACCATTTCAGCCAGGTAAGAAGTCTTTCTTGGGAAATGGTGCAGTCATTTGGAGGAAAGAAGTCACTCTGGCTTTTTTAATTGTCAGAGTTATTGTGCTGGTTCTTTCTCATCTGTGTGGGCTACTGTCCTTTTAACTGTGGTGTAATTTGAGTACAGGCAGTAGATTTCTTTTTAGGATGTATTCAGAGAGCTGAAGCTTTGTGCAGGGTCTTTATTTGTAGATGAATTCTTGTCCTTGGTTTCATAGAGTATATTAGCAAAGTATTTTGGTGTAGAAATTTTGGTCTTCAATCTAGTAGACTGCGCTTAAGCAAAATGGCCAGTATGTAGCCTCTTGCTCAATCACATGGCTTATCTGTGTTTTTTCACAATTGCAACCATGGTCCTTCTTAGTGCTCTGAAAGTTTGTACTCCTTTCCTACTTGAGTACTGGCTGCAGATCTTGGCTTGACACTCCCAGGCTGCACACTGCAGCTCTGGGGTGAGCTCAGGCTTTATGTTCCCTCCCCACCTTGGAGGCAGCAAGGGAAGGGACCATAGCAGTGGGTGTTACAGAGGGCCTTTCACTTGTCCAATGGAGCTCTACCCCACAGAGATGCAGAGCCTCTATCAATTAGTGTGATTGGAGTGGCTATACTGTGGGCTCAAACTAGGGGGAGGGGGTGCTGCTTGGTAACAACTAGGGGTGAGTGGATCACAAGGGAAGCAGATTGGCCTCTTCTCCCTCTGCAGCTTTCTGGAGGTGTGGTTAAAGCACTCAGAGTATTTTCTCCTTTCCCAATCCAAGGGGAGCAAGGGCAGTATCATTGCAATGGCAGTGGGAGAGGAGTTTTCAGATGGCTCTGGGAACTTCACCTAAGAGAAATGTGGAGATGCTGTTACTGGGTATGTTCACTCAGGGGGCAGGGTGACTACACTGCTGTCCTGAGCTTGGAGCTCTGCTTTTTGAGGAGCAGAGGTCAATAACTCACAGGCAGAAGAGACTGAGCTCCTCTCTCTATGTGGTTGTGGCATGCTGGGAGCATGTGTGAAGTCCTTAGGCTCTTTGTTTCTTTCCTTACACTGAGGACAGCAGGGACAGAACCACTGCTGTGACAGTGGCAGAAGGGTTGTTGGTTGCCTCTAGAAGACCTTCCCCAGGGAAACTCAGTGCCACTACCTGTGGGTGTGATCAGCTGTGGGTGAGGCAGCTAATCTTGGGTCCTTAGCCAGGGCCCTGCCTGGTGAAAAGTGAAGTTGGGGGCTCACAAGGAAAAGGGACTGGATACCTCCCCATATCATGACTTCAGTGTGCTGGACATTCAAACATAGTGACTAGACCCTTTGTTCCTTTCCCTGCCTGAGGGCAGTTAGGGCAGTATCACTGCAGCTGCAATGGCAGATGGGTTGCGAGTTGTCTCGTAGATTTCCTCCTCAGAGAAATGCAGAGCTGCCTCCAACTGCAGTGTTCGTGTGCTGCGTAGTTCTGCTGAAGTCTCAGGCCAGGAAACCATGCCCAGTACAAAGAAGTGAAATCAGGGACCCTGGAAAACAGCCTGATCACCTTTTCCATGAGGCAGCTGTGTTGTACTATGGATCCACATCAGTTCCTAGTCAACATCATTAGTCATTAGGTAAATACAAATTATAACCACAATAAAATGGCACTTTACACCCACTAAGATATTTATAATCCAAAAGAAAGAAGATGAAATGGGTTGATAAAAATGTGGAAAAAAATAGAACCTTCATATTTTGCTGTTGAGAATGTAAAATGATGCATCCACATTGGAATACAGTTTGGCAGTTCTTCAAAAGGTTAAACTTAGAGCTACCATAAGTCCACGGTATTCCACTTCTAGAAGGAATGAAGACGTATGTCCGCATAAACCATTGTACACAAATGTTTATAACAGGGTCATTCTTAATAGCCAAAAAATGGAAATAACCCAAATGCTCATCAACTGATAAGTGGATAAACAAATGAACTGCAGACATATAAGGCAGTATTATCCAGTAATGCGAAGGAGTAAAGTATTACTGCATGCTACAATACATATGAACCTTAAAAACATACTAAATGAAAGAAATAAATTACAAAACACTACATATTGCATAATTTCACTTACGTGAAATTTCAAAGAGATATATCTAGATGTAGAAAGTAGACCGGCCATTGCCTAGGGGTAGAGAGTTTGAGGGGAAATAGAGACTAAAGTCTAATGGGTACAAAGTTTCTTTTAGGCGATAAAGTAGCTATACAATTAAATTGTGGTAATGGTTACACAACTCTGTGGATGTGTTCTTTTTTGTTTCTTGCTTGCTTGTTTTTTCTTTTTTTTTTTTTTTTTTTTTTTTTTTGAGACAGTCTTGCTCTGTCACCCAGGCTAGAGTGCAGTGGCACGATCTTGGCTCACTGCAAACTCCACCTCCCAGGTTCAAGAGATTCTTCTGCCTCAGCCTCCCGAGTAGCTGGGATTACAGGCGCCCGCCACCGCGCCTGGCTAATTTTTGTATTTTTTAGTAGAGACCGGGTTACACCATCTTGGCCAGGCTGGTCTCGAACTCCTGACGTCATGATCCACCCGCCTTGGCCTCCCAAAGTGCTGGGATTACAGGCGTGAGCCACCACGCCCAGCTCTCTGTGGATGTATTCTAAAACACTTTAAACAGGTGAATTTTATTCTATGTAAATTATGTCTCAATAATCCTGATTTTAGACATCTTGCTTGCTCAGCATTCTATCCACATGCTCCCCAAATCCTATAACCACAAGCATTCCAATTTAGTGATCTTTTAATTTTGCAGTAAAATGTGTCTACTCTCAGAAATGAATTCCAAGTTATCTGGCTTAAGCAAGGGTCAGGGGAGGAGAGTCAGTATCCGTCTGCCTATTATACCTCTAGTAAAGAAATCAGAGTCCTATTCACAAAACTCATGTTAGAGAATTAATCAGATGTAGGAGGGCCAAGTTTAATGTAACAATGAAGGAAAAAATCTTCCCCTTCTGTCTGTGCAACTAGAGAAACTACTGACAAATGACTGACATGATGATGTAAACTTTAATGTTTTCCTTCACATCACAAAGCTTCTGACTTCCTAAATTTTTGTGACGTAGTGTTCTCGGGACATCATATGTCCTGATAGGAAACAGAGAATTCATGAAGACAGTACTGGAGCAATCAACCTGCCTGGTTCCTGTACTGACACCTTGTGGTAAAAATCATAACAACAGTCAAAACAAACGAAAACAGGCTTTCTAATTTTCTCTTTATGAGGCTTTAATAATCAAGACTAACCCTTTAGCTTTTACTAATTAAGCCTTTCTGGTGATCTCATTGCTGTCATAGAACGGAATAAAATATTTTTCTCTAGTCATGATGAGGGCTCAGGGTATTTTATTATTTCAAATATTAAAGGAATATTACCTCCTTTTGTAGCCCTAGCCGATGAAACAATATGTGAGAAATACATACGCTTTTTAAAATAGCCTGTAAAGCTTGTCAACATGGATCTCTGTTGGCAAAGAAACAAGGTATCAATTTTCATCATATGGCAAAAAAATTTATGCCAGATTTCTCTCTTCTCTTTTTCAATTATGGTATTTATATGAGCAACTACATATAGTATGATTAAGGAAAGATGTTGTGTGACAGGATGAGGAATAATGCTGAATATCAGAGACTTGGCTTTGAGTAACTGCCCTGAGTTGAACATTATGTGCATGCACATAACAGAAAATATCTGGCTCTAGAAACATAAAAATGATTCCCTTTGTAGCAAATCATTGCTATCATTAAATAAAGCACAATTTCTTTATTTTTGATTTTTTAATTTTTATGGGAACATATTAGGTACACACATATATACTTACGAAGTATATAGGATATTTTGATATAGACACACAATGTGTAACAATTACATTAGGGTAAATGAGGTATCCATCACCTCAAGCATTTATTCTTTGTGTCACAAATAATCCAATTATACTCTTTTAGTTATTTTTAAATGCACAATTAAATGGTTATTGACTATAGTAACTCTGTTGTGCTATAAAATACTCGATCTTTTAAACTATAACTATGTACCCATTAACCATGCCCACTTCCCCTCCTGCCCAAGACTACCCCTCCCAGCCTCTGGTAACCATCATTCTACTTTCTATCTCCATGAGTTAAGTTGTTTTAATTTGTAGCTCCCCAAAATTAGCGAGAACATGTAAAGTGTGTCTTTCTGTCCCTGGCTTATTTTACTTAACATAATGATGTCCAGTTCCACCCATGTTGTGGTAAATAATAAGATCTAATTCTTTCTCATTGCTGTTCATCAGAGATATTGGCCTGGTTTTGGTATCAGGGTAATGCTGTCCTAGTAGAAGGAGTTTGGAAGTATGCCCTTCACCTCTGTTTTTCAGAATGTTTTGAGTAGCCTTGGTACTCGTTCTTTAAACTTTTCGCAAAATTCAGCAGTGAAGCCATCAAGTCCTGGTATTACCTTTGCTGGGAGATCTTTTATTATGGCTTCAATCTCAATGCTCGTTATTGATCTGTTCAGGTTTTCAATTTCTTCATGGTTGGATTTTGGTAGGTTTTAAGTGTCTAGGAACTTATCCATTTCTTCTTGGTTTTCCAATTTAATGGCATATAGTTGCTCATAGTAGTCTCGAATGAGTTTATTAATTTCTGTGGTATTGGTTGAAATGTGTCCTTTTTCTTCTCTGACATTATTTATCTGAATGTTCTCTCTTTTTTTTTATTTAGCCTTACTAAAGGATTGTCGGTTTTATGTTTTCTAAAAACTTTTTGTTTCATTGACTTTTGTATTGTTTTCTCTGTTTCGATTGTATTTATTTCTGCTCTTTATTATTATTATTTTTTCTTCTACTAACTTTGAGTTTGGTTTGCTCCTGCTTTTCTAGTTCTTTAAGATGCATACTTAGTTTCTTTATTTGAAGTTTTTATTCTTTTTTAATGTAGGCACCTTTAGCTATAAAATTCCTTCTAAGTACTGATTTTGCTATATCCCATAGGTTCTGGTACGCTGTGTTCCGTTATCATTTGTTTCAAGAAATTTTTCAATTTCCTTCTCAATCTCTTCATTGAACCACTGGTCATTCAGGACCGTATTGTTTAATTTTCATATGTTCATATAGATTTCAAAATTTATATTGTTATTGATTTCTAGTTTAATTCTATTTTGGTCAGAGAAGATATTGATATTGTTTCAATTTTTTTAATGTTTTTATAAATGTTTTGTGGCCTAATGTATAGTCTACCCTTGAGAAAGATCCATGTGCTAGGGAGAAGAATGTGTATTCTCCTGCCATTACATGAAGTGTTCTGTAAACATCTATTAGGCCCAGTTGGTGTGTGGTACGGATTAGCTCCAATATTTCTTTATTGATTTTCTTCCTGGATAATCTGTCCAGTGCTTAATGTCAGTGTTGATGTCTCCAGTTATTATTGTATTTCAGTCTATCCCTTTCTTTAGCTCCAATAACACTTGCTTTATATGTCTGGATGTTCCAGTGTTGGGTGCATATGTATTTACAATTGTTATATCCTCTTGCTGAATTCACCCATTTATCACTACAAAATGACTTTCTTTGTCTTGTTTTTATAGATTTAGTCTTGAAGTCTATTTTGTCTGATATAAGCATAGCTATACCTGCTGTTTTTTTATTTCCATTTGCATGGCATACACTTTTCCATCTCTTGTTTTCAGCATATGTGTGTCTTTGTAGGTAAGGTGTGTTTCTTGTAGAAAACAGACAATTGAGACTTGCTTTTTATCCATCCATCCATGCTAAGTCTTATGATTGGAAACTGTTGTCTATTTACATTTAAGGTTACTATTAAGTAATGACTTATTCCCATCATTTTGTTATTTGTTTTCTAGTTGTTTTTTGGTCACTCGTTTTTGTTTTTTTTTTCTTCCTTCCTGTCTCCCTTTCAGTGTAGGTGATTTTCTCTGGTGGTATGAAAAAAATATATATAGAGAGAGAGAGAGATAGAGATATACAGATAGATAGATAGATAGATAGATAGATAGATAGATAGATAGATACATAGATGTAGATATATAGAGATATATATAGATATATATAAAACTTTCTTTTGAAACAACAACTGGAAAGAAATACAGAAATAATTGTGACTATATTGAGTGTTAGAATTTCAGGGGATTGTTTTTGTTTATGTGCATTTTTAAATGTTTCATAAATTTAGTGAAAACAATAAGAACACATTTATAAAAAGACACCCTAGAGAAATAGTTGATCCCTAAGAGCTGTTCCTGTTGACATGGAAACTCTCATAATATTAATGCTACCAAGGAAAGAAAAGAAAATAAGAATATCTTTCTTTAAAATTTTTTATTTTACTTTAAGTTCTGGGATACATGTGCTGCACATGTATGTTTGCTACATAGGTATACATGTGCCATGGTGCTTTGCTGCACCTATTAACCCATCATCTAGGTTTCAAGCCCCACATGAATTAGGTGTTTGTCCTAATGTTCTCCCTCCCCTTTCCCCCCACACCCTGACAGGCCCCAGTGTCTGATGTTTCCCTCCCTGTGTCCATGTGTTGTCATTCAACTCCTGCTTATGAGTGAGAACATGCGATGTTTGGTTTTCTGTTCCTGTGTTAGTTTGCTGAGGATGATGGCTTCCAGGTTCACACATGTTCCTGCAAAGGACATGAAATTCTTTTTTATGGCTTCATAGTATTACATGCTCTATGTATGCCACATTTTCTTCATCCACTCTATCATTGATGGGCATTTGGGTTGGTTCTAAGTCTTTGCTGTTGTAAATATCACTGCAATAAACATATATGTACATGTGTCTTTATAGTAGGGAATATGATTGTGTCCCCTACTATATAATACTTTGAATATATGCCCAGTAATCGGATTGCTGGGTCAAATGATATTTTTGGTTCTAGATCCTTGAGGAATCACCACACTGTCTTCCACAATGCTTGAACTAATTTACACTCTCACCAACAGTGAAAAACATTCCTATTTCTCCATATCCTCTTCAGTATCTGTTGTTTCCTGACTTTTTAATGATTGCCACTCTAACTGGCATGAGATGGCATCTCATTGTGGTTTTGACTTGCATTTGTCTAGTGACCAGTGATGATGAGCTTTTTTTTATATGTTTGCTGGCTGCATGTATGTGTTCTTTTGAGAAATGTCTGTTCATATCCTTCGCCCACTTTTTGATGGGTTTGTTTGTTTTTTCTTGTACATTTGTTAAAGTTCCTTGTAGATTCTAGATGTTAGAACTTTGTCAGATGGATAGATTGCAAAAATTTTCTCCCATTCTGTAGGTTGCCTATTCACTGTGATGATCATTTCTTTTGCTGAGTAGAAGCTCTTTTATTAGATCCCATTTGTCAATTTAGGCCTTTGTAGTGATTGCTTTTGGTGTCTTAGTCATGAAGTTTCTGCCTATGCCTATGACCTGAATGGTATTGCCTAGGTTTTCTTCTAGGGTTTTTGTGGTTTTAGGTTTTACATTTATGCCTTTAATCCATCTTGAGTTAATTTTTGTATAAGGTGTAAGGAAGGGGTCCAGTTTCTGTTTTCTGCATATGGCTAGCCAGTTTTTCCAGCACCCTTTATTAAATAGGGAATCCACTTCTCATTGCTTGTTTTTGTAATGTTTGCCAAAGATCAGATCATTGTAGATGTGAGGTATTATTTCTGAGGCCTCTGTTCTGTTCCATTGTTCTATATACCCGTTTTGGTACCAGTACCATGCTTTTTTGGTTACTGTAGGCGTGTAGTATCGTTTGAAGTTGGGTAGTGTGATGCCTCCAGCTTTTTCCTTTTTGCTTAGAATTGTCTTGGCTATTCGGGCTGTTTTCTGGTTCCATATGAAATTTAAAGTAGTGTTTTCTAATTTTGTGGAGAAAGTCAATGGTAGTTTTATGGGAACAACATTGAATCTATAAATTATTTTCATCAGTATGGCCATTTTCATAATATTGATTCTTCCTATTCATGAGCATGGAATGTTTTTCTATTTGTTTGTGTTCTCTCTGATTTCCTTGAGCAGTGGTTCATAGTTCTCCTTGGAGAGGTCCTTCACGTCCCTTGTAAGTTGTATTCTTAGGTATTTTATTTTCTTTGTAGCAATTGTGAATGAGAGTCCACTCATGATTTGGCCCTCTGTTTGTCTATTATTGGTGTATGGGAATGCTTGTGATTTTTTCACATTGATTTTGTATCCTGAGATGTAGCTGAAGTTGTTTATCAGCTTAAGGAGTTTTGGGGCTGACATAATGAGGTTTTCTAAATATACAATCATGTCATCTGAAAACAGACACAATTTGACTTTCTCTCTTCCATTGTGAATACGCTTTATTTCTTGCTCTTGCTTGATTGCTCTAGGCAGAACTTCCAATGCTATGTCTAATTGGAGAGGTTAGAGAGGGCATCCTTGTCTTGTGCCAGTTTTCAAAGGGAATGCTTCCAGCTTTTGCCCATTCAGTATGATTTTGGCTATGGGTTTGTCATAAATAACTCTTACTATTTTGAGATATGTTCCATCAATACCTAGTTTATTGAGAGTTTTTAGCATGAAGGGTGTTGAATTTTATTGAAGGCCTTTTTGGCATCTACTGAGATAATCGTATGTTTTTTGTCATTGGTTCTGTTCATGTGATGGATTATATTTATTGATTTGTGTATGTTGAACCAGCCTTGCATCCAAGGAATGAAGCCAACTTGATTGTGGTAGATGAGCTTTTTATGTGCTGCTGGATTCAGTTTGCCAATATTTTATTGGGGATTTTTGAATTGATGTTCATCAGGGATATTGACTTGACATTTTCTTTTTTTGTTCTGTCTCTGCCAGGTTTTGGTATCTGGATGGTGCTGGCCTCATAAAATGAGTTGGGGAGGAGTCCCTCTTTTTCAATTGTTTGGAATAGTTTCAGAAGGAATGGTACCAGCTTCTCTTTGTACCTCTGTTGGAATTCGGCTGTGAATTCTTCTGGTCCCGGGCTTTGTTTTTATTTGTTTGTTTGTTTTGTTTTTGGTTGGTAGGCTATTAATTACTGCCTCAATTACAGAACTTGTTATTCGTCTATTCAGGGCTTTGACTTCCTCCTGGTTTAGTCTTGGGAGGGGGTGTGTGTCCAGGAGTTTATCCATTTCTTTTTGATTTTCTAGTTTATTGGCGTAGAGGTGTTACTAGTTCTCTCTGATAGTAGTTTTTATTTCTGTGTGATCAGTGGTGATATCCCCTTTATCATTTTTTATTGTGTCTATTTGGTTCTTCTCTCTTTTCTTCATTAGTTTGGCTAGCAGTCTATCTATTTTGTTAATATTTTTTAAAAAACAGCCCCTGAATTCATTGATTTTTGATGGGTTTTTTGGGTCTATCTCCATCAGTTCTGCTCTGATTTTAGTTATTTCTTCTTTTCTGCTAGCTTTTGAATTTGTTTGCTCTTGCTTCTCTAGTTGTTTTAATTGTGATGTTAGAGTGCTGATTTTAGATCTTTCTCACTTTCTGATGTGGGCATTTAGTGCTATAAATTTCCCTCTAAACACTGCTTTAGCTGTGTCCCAGAGATTCTGGTACGTTGCCTCTTTGTTCTCATTGGTTTCAAAGAACTTACTTATTTCTGTCTTTATTTCGTTATTCACCCAGTAGTCATTCAGGAGAAGGATGTTCAGTTTCTATGTAGTTTTATGATTTTAAGTGAGTTTGTTAATCCTGAGTTCGAATTTGATTGCACTGCAGTCTGAGAGACTGTTTGTTATGATTTCCATTTTTTGCATTTGCTGAGGAGTGTTTCACTTCTAACTATGTGGTCTATTTTAGAGTAAGTGATATGTGGTGCTGAGAAGAATGTATATTCTGTTGATTTCGGGTGGAGAGTTCTGTAGATGTTCAGTAGGTCCTCTTGGTCCAGAGCTGAGTTCAAGTCCTAAATATCCTGGTTAATTTTCTGTCTTGTTGATCTATCTAATATTGACAGTAGGATGTTAAAGTCACCCACTATTATTGTGTAGGAGTTTAAATCTCTTTGTAGGCCTCTATAAACTTGTTTTATGAATCTGGGTGCTCCTCTATTGGGTGCATATATATTTAGGATAGTTAGCTCTTCTAGTTGCATTGATTCCTTTACCATTATGTAATGTTCTTGTCTTTTTTGATCTTTGCTGGCTTAAAGTGTGTGTTATCAGAGACTAGGATTGGAACCCCTGCTTGGTTTTGCTTTCCATTTGCTTGGTAAATATTCCTCCATCCTTTTAATTTGAGCCTATGTGTGTCTTTCCACATGAGATGGGTCTCCTGAATACAGCACACCAATTGGTCTTGACACTTTATCCAGTTTTCCAGTCTGTGTCTTTTAATTGGGGCATTTAGCCCATTTACATTTAAGGTTAATATTGTTATGTGTGAATTTGATCCTGTCTTCACGATGCTAGCTAGTTATTTTGCACATTAGTTGATGCAGTTTCTTCATAGTGGTGTTGGTCTTTATATTTTGCTGTGTTTTTCCAGTGGCTGGTACCGGTTTTTCCTTTTCATATTTCGTGCTTTCTGCAGGAACTCTTGTAATGCAGGCCTGATGGTGACACAATCCCTCAGCATTTGCTTGTTTGGAAAAGATTTTATTTCTCCTTCACTTACGAAGTTTAGTTTAGCTGGATATGGAATTCTGGGTTAAAAATTCTTTATGAATGTTGAATATTGGCCCCTACTCTCTTCTGGCTTGTAGGGTTTCTGCAGAGAGATCTGCTGTTAGTCTGATGGGCTTCCCTTTGTAGGTAACCTGACTTTTACCTCTGGCTGCCCTTAACATTTTCTTCTTAATTTCAACCTTGGAGAATCTGGCAACTATGTGTCTGCGTTGCTCTTCTCGATGAGTATCTTAGTGGTGTTCTCTGTGTTTCCTGAATTTGAACGTTGGCCATATTGTTAGATTGGGGAAGTTCTCCTGGATAATATCCTGAAGTGTGTTTTCCAGTTTGGTTCCACTTTCAGGTACACCAATGAAACGTAGGTTTGGTCTTTTCACATAGTCCCATATTTCCTGGAGGCTTTGTTTGTTCCTTTTCATTCTTTTTCTCTAATATTCTCTTCAAATTTTTTTTTCATTAAGTTGATTTTCAATTTCTAATATCCCTTCTTCTGCTTGATTGATTCGGCTATTGATACTTGAGTATGCTTCAAAGTTCTCATGTGATGTGTTTTTCAGCTCAATCAGTTCATTTATGTTCTTTTTTTTTTTAATTTTTTTTAATTTATTTATTATTATTATACTTTAAGTTGTAGGGTACATGTGCATAACGTGCAGGTTTGTTACATATGTATACTTGTGCCATGTTGGTCTGCTGCACCCATCAACTCGTCATTTACATCAGGTATAACTCCCAATGCAATCCCTCCCCCCTCCCCCCTCCCCATGATAGGCCCCGGTGTGTGATGTTCCCCTTCCTGAGTCCAAGTGATCTCATTGTTCAGTTCCCACCTATGAGTGAGAACATGCGGAGTTTGGTTTTCTGTTCTTGTGATAGTTTGCTAAGAATGATGGTTTCCAGCTGCATCCATGTCCCTACAAAGGACACAAACTCATCCTTTTTTATGGCTGCATAGTATTCCATGGTGTATATGTGCCACATTTTCTTAATCCAATCTGTCACTGATGGACATTTGGGTTGATTCCAAGTCTTTGCTATTGTGAATAGTGCTGCAATAAACATACGTGTGCATGTGTCTTTATAGCAGCATAATTTATAATCCTTTGGGTATATCCCCAGTAATGGGATGGCTGGGTCATATGGTACATCTAGTTCTAGATCCTTGAGGAATCGCCATACTGTTTTCCATAATGGTTGAACTAGTTTACAATCCCACCAACAGTGTAAAAGTGTTCCTATTTCTCCACATCCTCTCCAGCACCTGTTGTTTCCTGACTTTTTAATGATCGCCATTCTAACTGGTGTGAGATGGTATCTCATTGTGGTTTTGATTTGCATTTCTCTGATGGCCAGTGATGATGAGCATTTTTTCATGTGTCTGTTGGCTGTATGAATGTCTTCTTTTGAGAAATGTCTGTTCATATCCTTTGCCCACTTTTTGATGGGGTTGTTTGTTTTTTTCTTGTAAATTTGTTTGAGTTCTTTGTAGGTTCTGAATATTAGCCCTTTGTCAGATGAGTAGATTGCAAAAATTTTCTCCCATTCTGTAGGTTGCCTGTTCACTCTGATGGTAGTTTCTTTTGCTGTGCAGAAGCTCTTTAGTTTAATTAGATCCCATTTGTCAATTTTAGCTTTTGCTGCCGTTGCTTTTGGTGTTTAAGACATGAAGTCTTTGCCCATGCCTATGTCCTGAATGGTACTACCTAGGTTTTCCTCTAGGATTTTTATGGTATTAGGTCTAACATTTAAGTCTCTAATCCATCTTGAATTAATTTTCGTATAAGGAGTAAGGAAAGGATCCAGTTCAGCTTTCTACTTATGGCTAGCCAATTTTCCCAGCACCATTTATT
>NC_037689.1:73684365-73700281 GCF_003255815.1 Theropithecus gelada | reverse complement strand
TTTCCTTGAGCTGCTGTGAGCTCCACCCAGTTGGAGCTTCCCAGCAGGTTTGTTTACCTACTTAAGCCTCAGCAATGGCGGGCACCCCTCCCCCAGCCTCGCTGCTGCCTTGCCGGTAGATCACAGACTGCTGTGCTAGCAATGAGGGAGGCTCCGTGGGCGTGGGACCCTCCCGGCCAGGTGTGGGATATGATCTCCTGGTGTGCCTGTTTGCTTAAAGCGCAATATTGGGGTGGGAGTTACCCGATTTTCCAGGTGTTGTGTGTCTCAGTTCCCCTGGCTAGGAAAAGGGATTCCCTTCCCCCTTGGGCTTCCCAGGTGAGGCGATGCCTCGCCCTGCTTCAGCTCTCGCTGGTCGGGCTGCAGCAGCTGACCAGCACCAATCGTCCGGCACTCCCCAGTGAGATGAACCCAGTACCTCAGTTGAAAATGCAGAAATCACCGGTCTTCTGTGTCGCTCGCGCTGGGAGTTGGAGACTGGAGCTGTTCTTATTCGGCCATCTTGCTCCGCCCCCATTTATGTTCTTATCTAAACTGGTTATTGTAGTTTGCAGTTCCTGTAACCTTTTATCAAGGTTCTTAGCTTCCTTGAATTGGGTTAGAACATGCTCCTTTAGCTGAGAGGAGTTTGTTATTACCCACTTTCTGAAGCTTACTTCTGTCAATGCATCAGACTCATTCTCCATTCAGTCTTGTGCCCTTGCTGGAGAGGAGATGTGGTCATTTGGAGGAGAAGAGGCATTCTGGTTTTTGGAATTTTCAGCCATTTTGTGCTGGTTTTTCCTCATCTTCATGGATTTATCTACCTTTGATCTTTGATGCTGATTACTTTTGGATGCGTTTTTTGTGTGGGCATCCTTTTTGTTGATGTTAATGTTATTGCTTTCTGTTTGTTAGTTTTCCTTCTAACAGTCAGGCTCCCTTCTGCAAGTCTGCTGGAGTTTGCTGGAGGTCCACTCCAGGCCATGTTTGCCTGGGTATCACCAGTGGAGGCTGCAGGACAGCAAAGATTGCTGCCTGCTTCTTCCTCTGGAAGCTTCATCCCAGAGGGGCACCTGAATGATGCCAGCCAGAGTTCTCCTGTATGAGGTGTCTGTTGACCTTTGCTGGAACATGTTTCCCAGTCAGAAGGCATGGGGGTCAGGGACCCACTTGAGGAGGAAATCTATCCCTTAGCAGAGCTTGAGTGCTGTACTGGGAGATCCGCTGCCCTCTTCAGAACTGGCAGGCAGGAATGTTTAAGTGTACTGAAGCTGCATCCACAGCTGCCCCTTCCCCCAGGTGCTCTGTCCCAGGGAGATGGGAGTTTTATATATAAACCCCTGACTGGGGCTGCTGCCTTTCTTTCAGAGATGCCCTGACCAGTGAGGAGGGATCTAGAGAGGCAGTCTGGCCACAGCCGTTTGGCTGTGCTGCAGTGAATTCCACACAGTGCAAACTTTCTTGAGTCTCCCTTAACACTGTGACAGGAAAACCACCTTCTCAAGCCTAAATAATGCTGAACGTCCCTCACCAAACTTGATTGTCGTAAGTCGACTTCAGACTGCTGTGCTGGCAGCAATAATTTCAAGCCAATGGTTCTTAGCTTGCTGGGCTCCATGGGAGTGGGACCCGCTGAATGAGACCGTTTAGCTCCTTGACTTCAGCCCCCTTTCCAGGGGAGTGAATGGTTCTATCTTGCTGGGTTTCCAGGCCCAACTGAGGTGTGGGGGGGGGGGGGGGGGGAAACTTCTGCAGCTAGCTCAGTGTCTCTCCAAACAACCACCCAGTTTTGTGCTTGAAACCCAGCGCCCTGGTGGTCTAGATGCACGAGCGAATCTCCTAGTCTGCGGGTTGCAAAAACCATAGGAAAAGCATACTATCTGGGTCAGATAGCACTGTCCCTCACAGCACCATCTCTCACTACTTCCCTTGGTTAAGGGAGGGAGTTCTCCAGCCCCTTGCACTTCTTGGATGAGGCAACACCCCACCCTGCTTCTGCTTGCCCTCCATGGGCTGCACCCACGGTCTAACCATTCCCAGTGAGATGAACCATGTACCTCAATTTGAAATGCAGAAATCACTCATCTTCTGTGTTGGTCTCACTGGGAGCTGCAGACTAGAGCTTTTCCTACTTGGCCATCTTGCCCAAGAATCCATCAAAGCCAATTTAAAAGCCTATGTAAAAAATATTCTTGGTGTACTGTATAAAAATATTTAAGCCAAGTATAATAAGCAAACCAGTCCTACCATGATTTGTCTTTAGTAAAATGAGAAACTGGAGATAATAAATTATGTTTAAAAACAACTGTACACCTGTTGTTAGATTCTAGTCTTGCCTAATAGGGTTTCTTTTTTTTTTTTTTTTTCATTTTTTATTATTTTCTAGAGTTTGGACCAAATTCTGATTTTTCTTGGCTACAAGTCTTCAAAATAATGTTTCCAATTTTTTCTTATCTTTTTCATTTTTCCTAATTTGGGGTCACTGAAAACTAAGCTATGGTTTTTTTTTTAAAACCCTATGAAGTGAAGCCAGGCAACTTAAACTTCAGAAGAAAATAACAATAATCTATTTACATACATAAGCCACTTTTATACCTGCCTACTAATGTATGGTTTTCAGAGTAATGTGGCCTATATTGATTTGTCCAAGACTGTTCTTTTGTTGTTTTATATCCTTTTCTTCCTCCTATTTTCTCTTCATAAGACATGAGACTTCACCACCTGCTAAAAATGAGCTTTCTGGACCTATTCATCTAAAAATAAACGATCTTATGCATGACAGATCAGATGAAACGTGAGACAGAGACTCATTTTCTTATGAAATGCTTTCTCCAAAAGATTACTAAGAAGAAAAAGGGGGAATTGTGAAAGAAAAATATCTTGGGCCCCTTCAAGCTGGGAACCACTCAGGTCAAGTCTGACTCCTATTCAAGCTATCCCTTTGCTCACAGAGATAGATGCAGATTCTGACTGCCTCCTTTGGAAAGACTTATCATAAACTAAAAGAATGCAACCATCTGTCTTTCACCTACATATGACCAGAAAGTACCCAATTGGTATGAGGCTTGTTTCTGGACGAAACTAATGTGTTTCTTACATATTGATGGATGTCTCACGTCTCCCTAAATTGTATAAAACCAACCTATGCCCTGACCACCTTGGGCACATGTCATCAGGACTTCCTGAGGCTGTGTTATGGGCACATTCTCAACCTTTGCAAAACAAACTTTTAAAATTATTTGACACCTGTCTCAAACTTTGGGGGTTTACAAATTCAACAAAGCAAACAAAAACAAAAAGTGGGGAAAGGATATCCTCTTAAACAAATGCTGCTTAGATAATTGGCAAGCCACATGTAAAAAAATAAAACTGAATCCTCATCCCTCATCTTGTATAAAAATCAACTCAAGATGAACCAAAGACTTACATCTAAGACCTGAAACTATAAAACTTTTAGAAGATAGCATTGGAAAAACTTTTCTAGACATTGACTTCAACCAAGAGTTTATGACCAGGAACCCAAGAGCAAATGCAATAGGAGCGAACATAAATAGATGGAACCTAATTAAAAAAGAAATAATCAGCAGAGTAAACAGACAAATCATAAAATGGGAGAAAATATTTACAAACTATGCATTTTACAAAAGACTAATAGCCAGAATCTACAAGGAATGCAAACAAACCAGCAAGAAAAAAAAAAACAATTAATTCTATCATAAAGTGGGCAAAGAACATGAATAGACAATTCTTGAAAAATATATACAAATTATTAACATCACTAATTATCAGGTAAATGCAAATTAAGACCACAGTGAAATATCATCTTACTTCTCTAAGAATGGCCATAAATAAAAAATCAAAACATAATACATGTTGGTGTGAATGTGATGAAAAGGGAACACTTGTACGCTGCTGGTGGGAATGTAAACTAGTACAATCACTATGAAAAAGAATATGAAAATTTCTAAAATACTAAAAGTAGAACTACCATTTGATCTAGCAATCGCACTTCTGGGTATCTAGCCAGAGGAAAAGAAGTCATTATATGAAAAATGCATTTGCACATGTTTATAGCAGCACAATTTGCAAGTGCAAAAAATATAGAACCATCCTAAATGTCAATCAATCAATGAGTGGATACAGAAAATCTGGTATATATACACCATGGGATACTATTTAGCCATAAAAGGAAACAAAATAGTGGCATTTATAGCAACTTGGATAAAGTTGGAGACCATTATTCTAAGTGAAGTAACTCAGGAATGAAAAACCAAATATTGCATGTCCTCACAAATAAGTGGCAGCTAAGCTATGAAGATGTAAAAGCATAAGAATGATATAATGGACTTTCAGTACTTGGGGAAAAAAGTGAAAAGGAGGTAAGGTTAAAAGATTATACATTGGGTACAGGGTACACTGCTTGGGTGATGGGTGCACCAAAATCTCAGAAATTACCACTAAAGAACGTATCCATGTAACCAAAAATGACCTGTTCCCCAAAAATAGTTGAAATTAAAATAAAATAAAATAAAATAAAATAAATGATGCCCACTTTAAAAAATTAAGAAAAGTTCTCAAATCTGTACAATTGTATGGAAATTAAACAACATACTCCTGAATGATCTTTGGGTAAATAATGAAATTAAAGCAGAAATTAAGACGTTCTTCGAAACTAATAAGAATAAAGATAACATCTCAGAATCTTTAGGACACAGTTAAGGGAGTGTTAAAAGAAAACTTCATAGCACTAAATGCCCACATAAAAAAGTTAGAAAGATCTCAAATTAACTACCTAATGTCACAACTGAAGAAATTTGAGAACCAAGAAGAAATCAACCCCAAAGATAGCAGAGGACAAGAGATAACCTAATTCAGTGCTGAACTAAAGAAAATCAAGACATGAAAAAACCATTCAAATATTGCACAAATTCAGGAGTTTTTGTGTGTTTTTTTTTTTTTGGAAAAAAAAAAGGCAAATAGCCCACTAGCTAGGCTAATAAAGAATAAAAGAGAGAAGATCCAAATAAACACAATTAGAAATGACAAAGGGAGTGTTGCCACTGACACCACAGAAACAAAAATAACCATCAGAAACTACTATGAAACCTCTATGCCCCAAAACTAGAAACCCTAGAAGAGAAGGATAAATTCCTGAAAGCATACACTTTGTCAAGACTGAACCAGGAATAAATTAATTCCATGAACAGACCAATAACAAACTCCAAAATTGAATCAGTAATAAATAACCTGCCAGAAAAAAAAAAAAAAGCCCAGGAACCAATAGATTCAGGACGAATTCTACCAGGTGTACAAAGAGGTAATACCATTCTTACTGAAACTATTCCAAAAGAATTGAAGAGGTGGGACTCCTCTCCAACTCATTTTGTGAGGCCAGTATCATCCTGATACCAAAACCTAGAAGAGACATGAGAAAATGAAACTTTAGGCCAATATCCTTGATTAACACAGATGCAAAAATCTTCAACAAAATACTTGCAAACCGAATACAGCAACACATCAAAATGCTAATCCATCACCACAAGTAGGCTTCATCTCTGGGATGCAATGTTGGTTCAACAGATACAAATCAGTAAATGTGATTCATGACATAAACACAACTAAATAAAAAAAAAAACCACATGATTGTCTCAACAGAGACAGAATAGGCTTTCAATAAAATTCAACACCTCTTCATGGTAAAAACTCTCAATAAACTAAGTATTGAAGAAACATACTTCAATATAATGAACCGTGGTAAACCCACAGTCAATTATTTCAAATCCACAGTAAACATAATACTGAATGGCCAAAAGCTGAAAGCATTCCCCTTGAAATCCAGCACAAGACAATGATGCTTTCTCTAACCTCTCCTATTTAACATAATAGTGGAAGTCCTAGCCAGAGCAATCAGGCAAGAGAAAGAAATAAATGTTATCCAAATAGAAAGAGGCATAGTCAAACTATTCCAATTTGTATATGATATGATTCTATATCTTAAAAAAAAAAATTGACCCAGAAGTTTCTTCAGCTCATAAACAACTTCAGCAAAGTTTCAGGATACAAAATCAATGTATGAAAATCACTAGCAATTTTGTACATCAACAACAACCAAAATGAGAACCAAGTCAGAAAGGTAATTCTAGGAACACCTAGGAATAAAATACCCAGGAATACAGTTAACCAGGGTGATAAAAGATGTCTACAATGAGAATTACAAAACGCTGCTCAAAGAAATCAGAAAAGACAAAAACAGAGGGAAAAACATCCCATGAACATATAAAGAAAGAGTCAATATTATTAAAATGGCTATATTGGCCAAGGCAATTTACAGATTTAATGCTATTCCTATCAAACTGCCAATGAAATTCTTCACAGAACTAGGAAAAAAAAATTATTTTAAAATTCAAATGGAACCAAAAAAGGGCTCAATTAACCAAGGCAATCTTAAGCAAAAAGAACAAAGCTGGAGGAATCACATTACCTGACTTCAAAGTATACTACAGGGCTACAGTAACCAAAAAGGCATGGTACCGGCACAAGAAAGAGGCCCATAGACCAATTAAACAAAATAGAGAGTCCAGAAATAAGGCCACGGACCTACAACCATTTAATCTTTCACAAAGCTGACAAAAACAAGCTATGGGAAAAAGACTCCCGGTTCAATGAATGGTGCTGAGAAGACTGGCTAGCCACATGCAGAAGATTGAAGCTGGACCCATTTCTTTTCTTTTTCTTTTTTTTCTTTTTTTTTTCTTTGAGATGAAGTTTTGCTCCAGTTGCCCAGGCTGGAGTGTTATATCGCAGTCTCCACTCACTGCAACCTCCGCCTCCCGGGTACAAGTGATTCTCCTGCCTCAGCCTCCTGAGTAGCTGGGATTACAGGCGCCTGCCACCATGCCTAGCTTTTTTTTTTTTTTTTTTTTTTTTTAAAGTAGAAACAGGGTTTCACCATGTTGGCCAGGCTGGTCTCGAACTCCTGATCTCAGATGATCCGCCTGCCTTGGCCTCCCAAAGTGCTGGGATTACAGGCGTGAGCCACCGCGCCTAGCCCCGTTTCTTAAACCATATACAAAAATCAATTCAAGATGATTTTTAAATTAAAAATTTTAAATGTAAAACCAAAACTATAAAAATCCTGGAAGACAACCTAAGCAATACCATCCTGGACATAGGAATGGGCAAAGACAAAGACACCAAAAAAATTATCAAAAAAAGAAATTTGGCCGGGCGCAGTGGCTCAAGCCTGTAATCCCAGCACTTTGGGAGGCCCAGACGGGCGGATCACGAGGTCAGGAGATCAAGACCATCCTGGCTAACACGGTGAAACCCCGTCTCTACTAAAAAAAAAAAAAATACAAAAACTAGCCGGGCAACGTGGCGGGCGCCTGTAGTCCCAGCTACTCGGGAGGCTGAGGCAGGAGAATGGCATAAACCCAGGAGGCGGAGCTTGCAGTGAGCTGAGATCCGGCCACTGCACTCCAGCCTGGGCGGCAGAGGGAGACTCCGTCTCAAAAAGAAAAAAGAAAAGAAAAGAAATTGACAAATGGGATTTAATTAGACTTAAGAGCTTTTACGGTCAGGCGTGATGGTTCATTCCTGTAATTCCAGCAGTTTGGGAAGCTGAGGTGCGTGGATTACTTGAGGACAGGAGTTTGAGACCAGCTTGGCCAACATGGTAAAACCACATTTCTACTGAAAATACAAAAGTTAGCCAGGTTTGGTGGTGGGTGTCTGTAATCCCAGCTACTCAGGAGACTGAGGCAGGAGAATTGCTTGAACCCAAATGGTGGGGGTTGGAGTGAGCCCACTTCACTCCAGCCTGGGGAAAGAGGGAGATCCCAGTTCAAAAAATAAAAAATAAAAAAGAGCTTCCGCACAGCAAAAGAAACTATCAACAGGGGGGCGGGGGGAGGGATTGCATTGGGAGTTATACCTGATGTAAATGACGAGTTGATGGGTGCAGCACACCAACAAGGCACAAGTATACATATGTAACAAACCTGCACGTTATGCACATGTACCCTACAACTTACAGTATAATAATAATAAATAAATTGAAAAAAAAAGAAAAAAAAGAAAAAAAAAAAAAAGAATTCTTAAAATTCAGGAATGAAAAGACAGTTCAATTAAAACAAACAGGGAGAAGATTTAAACTGACATTTCACAAACAAAAAGCAAATATGAATGGCCAATAAACACATAAAAATATGTTTAAAATCATTAGTCATCAGGGAAATATAAGTTAAAACCATGAGATACCACTTCATACCCAATAAAATGGCTAATATTAAAAAGACTGAAAAGCTTGGCAATGATGTAGAAGAACTAGAACTCTCATAAATTGCTGGTGGGAATGTGAAAGTGGTGTAGCAAAACCAGCACTTTCCTCTAAAATGAAATATACGCTAACCACACAACCCAGCAATTCCACTCAGAGATAGTTACTCAAAAGAAATAAAAACATGTTCTCATAAAAACTTGCCTGTAAATGTTTCTAGAAACTTTATTCAAAGAAGCCAGTAATTAGAAATAACTCATATATACATCATATGAATAGATAAACTGCAGGGTGTCTATACACTGAAATATTGTACAGCCATCTAAAGGGACAACTTATTAATACATGCAACAACGTGGAGGAAGCTGAAAAACCTTATGCCATTGAAAGAAGCCAGAAACATAATATTCTATTTATATGAGATTATAGAAAGAACAAAACTAAGCTGCAGAGAGTAAAAGCAAATCAGTAGTTACCTGGGATTGTGTGGTCGTGTGTGTGTGTGTGCGCGTGTGTGTAGGGAGTGTGGTTGACTGGCAAGGTACACAGAGGCAGAGAATTTCGGGATTAATAAGAACATTCTATATTTTGCTGGTTATGGCGGTTCTATAGATCTATGCATTGAATACATGAAGAAGGAAAACCCATCTTAGAGTTACGACTGAAAATCTTTTGACCAAACTAGCAAAATTTAACTATACAGAGGAAGCTCAGCCAAATGACCTATGTGTGTGTCTACTTGGAAGGAGCATCCAAGTTCCAGTGTCTCAACAAGAAATTGATCCAGGCCGGGCGCGGTGGCTCAAGCCTGTAATCCCAGCACTTTGGGAGGCCGAGGCGGGCGGATCACGAGGTCAGCAGATCGAGACCATCCTGGCTAACATGGTGAAACCCCGTCTCTACTAAAAATACAAAAAAAACTAGCCGGGCGTGGTGGCGGGCGCCTGTAGTCCCAGCTACTCGGAGGCTGAGGCAGGAGAATGGCCTGAACCCGGGAGGCGGAGCTTGCAGTGAGCCGAGATCGCGCCACTGCACTCCAGCCTGGGTGACACAGCGCGAGACTCCGTCTCAAAAAAAAAAAAAAAAAAAAAAAAAAAAAAAAGTGGGCAAATTACATGAGCAGACACTTTTCAAAAGAAGACATATGTGGCAAAATGCACATGGAAAAAAACAGCTCAACGTCGTGGATCGTTAGAGAAATGCAAATCAAAACAACGAGATAACATCTCACACAAGTCAGAATGGCTATTAGAGAAAAAAAAAAGTTTGACCCAGAAGCTATTACAAAAAGTCAAAAAATAACAGATGTTGATGAGGTTGTGGGGAAAAAAATGAATGCTTATACACTGTTGATGGGAGTGTAAATTAGTTCAATCATTGTGGAAAGCAGTGTGGTGATTCCTCAAAGAGCTGAAAGCAGAACTACCATTCGACCCAGCAATCTCATTACTGGGTATGTACCCAAAGGAATGCAATTTTTTTATTTTTTTATTTTCATAAGTTTTTGGAAAACAGGTGATTTTGTTACATGAGTAAGTTCTTTAGCTGTGATTTGTGAGATTTGGTGCACCCATCACCTGAGTAGTATACACTGAACCCAATTTGTATTTTTTTATCCCTCGCCCACTTCCCACCCTTTCCCCCTGATTCCCCAAAGTCCATTGTGTCATTCTTATGCCTTTGAATCCTCATAGCTTAGCTCCCACTTATGAGTGAGAACATAAAATGTTTGGTTTTTCATTCCCGAGTTACTTCACTTAGGATAATAGCCTACAATCCCATCCAGGTTGCTGTGAATGCCATTATTTCATACTTTTTATGGCTGAGTAGTATTCCATCATACATATATATATATATATATATATATATATATATATATATATATATCACAATTTCTTTATCCACTCACTGATTGATGGGCATTTGGATTGGTTCCACATTTTTGCAATTGTGAATTTTACTGTTACAAACATGTGTGTATGAGTATCTTTTTCATATAGTGACTTCTTTTCCTCTGGGTAGATACCCAGTGGTGGGATTGCTGGATCAAATGATAATACTACTTTTATTTATTTAAGGAATCTCTACACGGTTTTTCATAGTGGTTGTACTAGTTTACACTCCCATCAGCAGTGTAAAAGTGTTCACTTTTCACCTCATCCATGCCAACATTTACTATTTTTTGATTTCTTGATTATGGCCATTATTGCAGAAGTAAGGTGGTATCTCATTGTGCTTTTGATTTGCACTTCCCTGATCATTAATGATGTTGAGCAGTTCTTCATATGTTTGTTGGCCATGTGTTTATCTTCTTTTGAGAATTTTCTATTCATGTCCTTAGCCCACTTTTTGATGGAATTTTTTTTTTCTTGCTAATTTGAGTTCATCGTAGATTCTGGATATTAGTCATTTGTCAGATTTGTAGATTGTGAACATTTTCTCCCACTCTATGGGTTGTGTGTTTACTCTGCTGACTGTTCTTTTTGCCATACAAAAGCTCTTTAGTTTAATTAAATCCCACCTATTTATCTTTCTTTGTATTGCATTTGCTTTTAGGTTCTCAGTCATAAAATCCTTGCCTAAACCAATGTCTAGAAGGGTTTTTTTAATGTTATCTTCTAGAATTTGTATAGCTTCAGGTCTTAGATGTGAGTCCTTAATCAATCTTAAGTTGATTTTTGTATATGTTGAGAGACAATGATCCAGTTTCATTCTCCTACATGTGGCTGGCCAGTTATCTCAAGTCCATTTGTTAAATAGGGTGTCCTTTTCCCACTTAATGTGTTTGTTTGCTTTGCCAAAGATCAGTTGGCTGTACGTATTTGGGTTTATTTATGGGTTCTCTGTTCTATTCCATTGGTCTATGTCTCTATTTTTACAACAGTACTATACTGTTTTGGTGACTATAGCCTTGTAGTATACTTTGAAATTGGGTAATGTGCTGTCTCCAGATTTGTTATTTTTACTTAGTCTTGCTTTGGCTATGCACACTTTTTTGTTGTTGTTGTTCCACATGAATGTTAGGATTTTTTTTTCTAGTCCTGTGAAGAATGATGGTGGTATTTTGAAGGGAATTGAATTAATTTTGTAGATTACTTTTGGCAGTATGGTCATTTTTACAATATTGATTCTACCCATCCATAAGCATTATATGTGTTTCCATTTCTTTGTGTCATCCATGATTCCTTTCACCAGTGTTTTGTACTTTTCCTTGTGGAGGTGTTACATCACCTTGGTTAGGTATATTCCTATGTAATTTACTTTTTTGCAGCTACTCTAAAAGGGGTTGAGTTCTTGATGTGATTCTCAGTTCGGTTGCTGTTGGTTTATAGCAGAGCTACTAATTTGTATACATTAATTTTTTATCCTGAAACTTTGGTGAATTTATTTATCAGTTTTAGGAGCTTTTTGAATGAGTCTTTAGGGTTTTCTAGGTATACAATCTTAACATCAGAAAACAGCAACAGTTTGACTTCCTCTTTACTGACTTGGATGCCCTTTATTTCTTTCTCTTGTATGATTGCTTTGGCTAGGACTTCCAGCACTATGTTGAATAGAAGTGGTGAGAGTGGGTATCCTTGTCTTGTTCCAGTTATCAGAGGAAATGCTTTCAACATTTCCCCATTCAGTGTTATGCTGGCTATGGTCTTGTCATAGATGGCTTCTGTTACCTTGAGGTATGTCCCTTGTGTGCCGATTTTGCTGAGGGTTTTGATCATAAGGGGATGCTGGATTTTGTCAAGTGCTTCTTCTGTGTCTATTGAGATCACATGATTTCTGTTTTTAATTCTGTTTATGTGGTGTATCACATTTATTGACTTGCATGTATTAAACCATCCGTGTATCTTTGGTATAAAACCCACTTGATCATGGTGGATTATCTTTTTGATATGTTGATGGATTTGGTTAGCTAGTATTTTGTTAAGAATTTTTGCATCTATGCTTATCAAGGATGTTGGTCTGTAGTATTCTTTTTTGTTATGTCTTTTCCTGGTTTTGGTATTAGGGTGATACTGGCTTCATAGAATGATATAGGGAGAATTCCCTCTTTCTCTATCTTGTGGAATAGTGTCAATAGGATTGGTACAAATTCATTTTTGAATGTCTGGTAGAATTCAGCTGTCAATCTGTCTGATCCTGACTTTTTTTTGTTGGTAATTTTTTATTGCCATTTCAATCTCACAGTTGTTATTGGTCTATTCATGGTATCTAATTCTTTCTGATTTAAGCTAGGAGGGTTGCATCTTTCTAGGAATCTACCCATCTCTTCTAGGTTTTCTAGATTATGAATGTAAAGATGTTAGTAGTATCCTTGAATGATCTTTGTATTTCTGTGGTGTCAATTGTTGTATTTCCTGTTTCATTTCTATTTGAGCTTATTTGTATTTTCTCTCTTTTATTCTTGGTTAATCTTGCTAATGGTCTATCAATTTTATTTTTATTTTCAAATAACCAGCTTTTACTTTCAATTATCATTTGTATTTTTTGTTGTTGTTGTTTCAATTTCATTTAGTTCTGCTCTGCTCTTGGCTAATTCCCTTCTTCTGCTGAGTTTGGTTAGTTCTTGTTTCTCCAGTTTTTTGAGGTGTGACCTTAAATTGTATATTTGTGCTCTTTTAGACTATTTGATGTAGGTATTTAAGGCTATGAACTTTCCTCTTGGTGTCACCTTTGCTTTATCTCAGAGGTTTTGATAGGCTGTGTCACTATTATTGTTCAGTTTAAATAATATTTTAATTTCCATCTTGATTTCATTGTTGACCCAATGATTATTCAGTAGCAGGTTATTTAATTTCTGTGTATTTGCTTGGTTTTGAAGATTCCTTTTAGAGTTGATTTTTAATTTTATTCCACTGTGGTCTGAGAGAGAACTTGATATAATTTTAATTCTTTCAAATAGATTGAAACTTGTTTTGTGGCCTGTCATATGGTGTGTTTTGGAGAAAGTTCCATGTGCTGATGAATAGAATGTATTTTGAGCAGTTGTAGGGTAGAATGTTATGTAAGTATCTGTTAAGTCCATTTGTCCCAGGGTATAGTTTAAATCCATTGTTTCTTTGATGACTTTCTGTCTTGACAACCTGTCTAGTCCTGTTAGTGGAATATTGAAGTCCTTCACGATTATTGTGTTGCTGTCTATCTCATTTTTTAGGTCTAGTAGTAATTTTTTTATAAATTTGGGAGCTCCAGTGTTAGGTGCATATGTATTTATCATTGTGATATTTTCCTGTTGGACTAGTCCTGTTATAATTATATAATGTCCCTCTCTGTCTTTTTTACCTGCTGTTGCTTTAAAGTGTGTTTTGTCTGACATAAGAATAGCTACTCCTGCTTGTTTTTGGTGTCCATTTGCATGGAATGTCTTTTTCCAACCCTTTACCATAAGTTTATGTGAGTCCTTATGTGTTAGGTTAGTCTGTTAAAGGCAGCAGATAGTTGGTTGGTGATTTCTTTTTTTTTATTTTATTTTATTTTATTTTTTATTATTATTATACTTTAAGTTCTAGGGTACATGTGCATAACGTGCAGGTTTGTTACATATGTATACTTGTGCCATGTTGCTGTGCTGCACTCATCAACTCATCAGCACCCAACTACTCGTCATTTACATCAGGTATAACTCCCAATGCAATCCCTCCCCCCTCCCCCCTCCCCATAATAGGCCCCGGTGTGTGATGTCCCCCTTCCCGAGTCCAAGTGATCTCATTGTTCAGTTCTCACCTATGAGTGAGAACATGCGGTGTTTGGTTTTCTGTTCTTGTGATAGTTTGCTAAGAATGATGGTTTCCAGCTGCATCCATGTCCCTACAAAGGACACAAACTCATCCTTTTTTATGGCTGCATAGTATTCCATGGTGTATATGTGCCACATTTTCTTAATCCAGTCTGTCACTGATGGACATTTGGGTTGATTCCAAGTCTTTGCTATTGTGAATAGTGCTGCAATGAACATACGTGTGCATGTGTCTTTATAGCAGCATGATTTATAAGCCTTTGGGTATATACCCAGTAATGGGATGGCTGGGTCATATGGTACATCTAGTTCTAGATCCTTGAGGAATCGCCATACTGTTTTCCATAATGGTTGAACTAGTTTACAATCCCACCAACAGTGTAAAAGTGTTCCTATTTCTCCACATCCTTTCCAGCACCTGTTGTTTCCTGACTTTTTAATGATTGCCATTCTAACTGGTGTGAGATGGTATCTCATTGTGGTTTTGATTTGCATTTCTCTGATGGTGAGTGATGATGAGCATTTTTTCATGTGTCTGTTGGCTGTATGAATGTCTTCTTTTGAGAAATGTCTGTTCATATCCTTTGCCCACTTTTTGATGGGGTCGTTTGTTTTTTTCTTGTAAATTTGTTTGAGTTCTTTGTAGGTTCTGGATATTAGCCCTTTGTCAGATGAGTAGATTGCAAAAATTTTCTCCCATTGTAGGTTGCCTGTTCACTCTGATGGTAGTTTCTTTTGCTGTGCAGAAGCTCTTTAGTTTAATGAGATCTCATTTGTCAATTTTGGTTTTTGCTGCCGTTGCTTTTGGTGTTTTAGACATGAAGTCTTTGCCCATGCCTATGTCCTGAATGGTACTACCTAGGTTTTCTTCTAGGGTTTTTATGGTTTTAGGTCTAACATTTAAGTCTCTAATCCATCTTGAATTAATTTTCGTATAAGGAGTAAGGAAAGGATCCAGTTTCAGCTTTCTACTTATGGCTAGCCAATTTTCCCAGCACCATTTATTAAATAGGGAATCCTTTCCCCATTTCTTGTTTCTCTCAGGTTTGTCAAAGATCAGATGGCTGTAGATGTGTGGTATTATTTCTGAGGACTCTGTTCTGTTTCATTGGTCTATATCTCTGTTTTGGTACCAGTCCCATGCTGTTTTGGTTACTGTAGCCTTGTAGTATAGTTTGAAGTCAGGTAGTGTGATGCCTCCAGCTTTGTTCTTTTGACTTAGGATTGTCTTGGAGATGCGGGCTCTTTTTTGGTTCCATATGAACTTTAAAGCAGTTTTATCCAATTCTGTGAAGAAACTCATTGGTAGCTTGATGGGGATGGCATTGAATCTATAAATAACCTTGGGCAGTATGGCCATTTTCACGATATTGATTCTTCCTATCCATGAGCATGGTATGTTCTTCCATTTGTTTGTGTCCTCTTTTATTTCACTGAGCAGTGGTTTGTAGTTCTCCTTGAAAAGGTCCTTTACATCCCTTGTAAGTTGGATTCCTAGGTATTTTATTGTCTTTGAAGCAATTGTGAATGGAAGTTCATTCATGATTTGGCTCTCTGTTTGTCTGTTACTGGTGTATAAGAATGCTTGTGATTTTTGCACATTAATTTTGTATCCTGGGACTTTGCTGAAGTTGCTTATCAGCTTAAGGAGATTTTGGGCTGAGACAATGGGGTTTTCTAAATATACAATCATGTCATCTGCAAAGAGGGACAATTTGATTTCTTCTTTTCCTAACTGAATACCCTTGATTTCTTTCTCTTGCCTGATTGCCCTAGCCAGAACTTCCAACACTATGTTGAATAGGAGTGGTGAGAGAGGGCATCCCTGTTTTGTACCAGTTTTCAAAGGGAATTTTTCCAGTTTTTGCCCATTCCGTATGATATTGGCTGTGGGTTTGTCATAAATAGCTCTTATTATTTTG
>NC_037689.1:73680844-73681369 GCF_003255815.1 Theropithecus gelada | reverse complement strand
AAAAAAAAAAAAAAAAAAAAAAAAAAAAAGGATCTTCTTGATTCAGTGTACTTATACATATACTAAGTTTTTTCTGAATAACTCTCACAGACACACCCAGAAATAATGTTTTACCAGATATCTGGGTATCTTTTAGCTCAGTCAAATTCACATAAAATTAATCATTACATACACATCCATACACTGTCTTATATTCTTTGCCCCAACATTTGAAAGTATGTTGCAGACTTTATAACAATTTACCTCTAAATAATTCAGCATAATTTTTTAAGAATAAAGATATTCTCCTACATAACCACATTATCACATAAAACAAAATAAATAAATAAATCTCTTATGTAATCTAATATCCAGTCCATATAGCAATTTTCCTAATTGTCCTACAAACTTTTTTTAATATTTATTTATTTTTTATTATTATTATACTTTAAGTTCTAGGGTACATGTGCATAACGTGCAGGTTTGTTACATATGTATACTTGTGCCATGTTGGTGTGCTGCACCCATCAACTCGTCAGCACCCAT
>NC_037689.1:73535978-73677942 GCF_003255815.1 Theropithecus gelada | reverse complement strand
CCCCTAGTGGGGGATGTCTCCCAGTTAGGCTACTCAGGGGTCAGGGACTCACTTGAGCAGGCAGTCTGTCCCTTCTCAGATCTCAACCTCCGTGTTGGGAGATCCACTGCTCTCTTCAAAGCTGTCAGACAGAGTCCTTTGCGTCTGCAGAGGTTTCTCTGCTTTTGTTGTTATCTCTGCCCTGTCCCCAGAGGTGGAGTCTACAGAGACAGGCAGGTTTCCTTGAGCTGCTGTGAGCTCCACCCAGTTGGAGCTTCCCAGCGGCTTTGTTTACCTACTTAAGCCTCAGCAATGGCGGGCGCCCCTCCCCCAGCCTCGCTGCTGCCTTGCCGCGATATCGCAGACTGCTGTGCTAGCAATGAGGGAGGCTCCCTGGACGTGAGCCCCTCCTGGCCAGGTGTAGGATATTATCTCCAGGTGTGCCTGTTTGCTTAAAGCGCAGTATTGGGGTGGGAGTTACCCGATTTTCCAGGTGTTGTGTGTCTCAGTTCCCCTGGCTAGGTAAAGGGATTCCCTTTCCCCTTGCGCTTCCCAGGTGAGGCGATGCCTCGCCCTGCTTCAGCTGTCGCTGGTCGGGCTGCAGCAGCGGACCAGCACCGATTGTCCGGCACTCCCTAGTGAGATGAACCCAGTACCTCAGTTGAAAATGCAGAAATCACCGGTCTTCTGTGTCGCTCGCGCTGGGAGTTGGAGACTGGAGCTGTTCCTATTAGGCCATCTTGCTCCGCCTCTTGGTTGGTGATTTCTTATCCATTCTGCAATTCTGTATTTTTCAAGTAGAGTATTATGCCATTTTTGTTTAATGCTAGTATTGAGATGTGAGGTACTATTTCATTCATCATGCTGTTTTTTTGCCTGTATACCTTGTTTATTTTCTTAATTGTACTTTATTTTATAGGTCCTGTGAGATTTATGCTTTAAAGACATTCTGTTTTGATGTGCTTCTAGGATTTGTTTCAAGATTTAGAGCTCCTTTTAATAGTTCTTGTAAGGCTGGCTTAGTAGTTGTGAGTTCTCCCTACAGTTGTTTTTCGGAAAAATACTGTATCTTTCCTTCATTTATGAACCTTAGTTTTGCTGAACACAAAATACTTGGCTGATAATTGTTTTGTTTAAGGAGGCTGAAGAAAGGGTTCCTATTCCCTCTAGCTTGTGGGGTTTCTGCTGAGAAATCTGCTGTTAATTTCATAGGATTTCCTTTATAGGTTACCTGGTGCTTTTGCCTCACAGCTCTTAAGATTCCTTTCTTCATCTTGACTTTAGATAACCTGATGATAATGGGCCTAGGTAATAATCTTTTTGGGGATGAATTTCCCAGGTGTTCTTTGAGCTTCTTGTATTTGAATGTCTAGGTCTCCAGCAAGGCTGGAAAAGTTTTTCTCAATTATTTCTCCAAATATATTTTCCAGACTTTTAGATTTTTCTTCTTTCTCAGAAATACCAGTTATTCTTAGGTTTCATCATTTAAAAGGGTTTGAAACTTATTGGAGGCTTTATTCATTTTTCTTCTTTTTTTCCTTTGTCTTTGTTGAATTGGTTTAATTCAATAACCCTGTTTTTGAGTTTTGAAGGTTTTTTTCTGCTTGTTTGATTCTATTGCTGAGACTCCCAGAACATTTCCCATTTCTCTAAGTTTGTTCTTTACTTCCTGAAGTTGTGACTGTTTTATTATTTATGCTATCTATTTCACTGAAGATTTCTCCCCTCATTTCTTGTACGATTTATTTGATTTCTTTAAATTGAACTTCACCTTTCTCTGTTGCCTCTGTGATTAGTTTAATAACTGACCTTCTGAATTCTCCTTCAGGTAAATCAGGGATTTCTTCTTGGTTTTGATCTATTGCTGGTGAGCTAGTGTGATTTTCTGGGGGGTGTTATAGAACTTTCTTTTGTCGTATTTCCAGAATTGCTTTTCTGGTTCCTTCTCATTTGGGTAGCCTATGTCAGAGGGAAGAACTAGGGCTCATGGCTGCTTTTTATATTATTTTGTACCACGGTGTGCTCCCTTGATTTAGTTCTCTCCCCCTTTTCCTAGGGATATGGCTTCCTGAGAGTCAAGCTGTAGTAACTGTTATCTCTCTTCTGGATCCAGCCACGCAGCAGATCTACCAGCCTCCAGACTGGTATTGGGGGTTGTCTGCACAGAGTCTTGTGATGTGAATTTTCTGCAGATCTGTCAGCCATGAATACCAGGACCATATCTGGGCTGTCTCCCAGGTCCTGCGAGAGCAATGTGCTTCCTTCAGAGAGTCTGTGTGGGTTCTCTTGGCTTTCCTAATCTATTCCTGTAGTAGTTCTGAAGCAAAAGTTCACGATGCAAGTCTCCACACACTGCTCTGTCTGTCTGAGTGGGAGCTGCAATCTATTCCTGCCTACTGTTTGCCATTTTTTTTCAAGTCCTATCTAAAAGGAATATAAATTATTCTATCATAAAGACACATGCACATGTATATACATTGCAGCACTATTCACAATTGCAAAGACATGGAATCAACCTAAATACCCATCAGTGGTAGACTGGATAAATTAAATATGGTGTATATACACCATGGAATATTACATAGCCATAAAAAAGAATGATACCATGCACTTTGCAGGAACATGGATGAAGCTGGAGGCCATTATTCTTAGCAAACTTATACAGAAAGAGTGAAACAAATACAGCATTTTCTCACTTATAAGTGAGAGTGGAATCTAAATGAGAACACATGGATACATAGAGAGGAACAACACACACTGGGTCCTATCAGAGGGAGGAGTGTGGGAGGAGGGAGAGGATCAGAAAAAATAACTAATGGGTGCTAGGATTAATACATGGGCAATGTAATAATCTGTACAATGAACTCCCATAGCGAAAGTTTATCTATATAACCAACCTGTATATGTACACCTGAAATTAAAATATAAGTTTTAAAAGTTTTATAACACGGCTATATTTTAACTTATTGCATATCAATACCTATTACAAATAACAGATCTTCAAGCATATAAATATATTAAATTAGCCTAAAGTTATGTGGGGAAAATAGAACAAACATACAATTCAAAGAAAAAAATAAACAATAAAAGCTTTCTGACTGTTAAGGAAAAGCTCATTTATTTATTTTCTAAGTTGATGATGGTGTGTATCAAATTACTATGGTAGTTAGATGTCACTTGTTGCATTTATGATGTAAAACTTTTATTAAAAATCTCAATATTTGCAAAACACTAAAAATTGCATCCCCTACAACTATTTAAACTTATAACAAATGTTCGATATCAAACTAAAAATATGTAATGGAGAGAAAAGTTTATCAAAATTATTTTATAAGATTCTCAGAAAACCAAAAACTGCATGTTCTCACTCATAAGTGGGAGTTGAACAATGAGAACACATGGACACAGGGAGGGGAACATCACACACTAGGACGTGTCAGGGGGTGTGAGGCAAGGGGAGGGAGAGCATTAGGACAAATACCTAATGCATGCAGGGCTTAAAACCTAGATGACTGGTTGATAGGTACAGCAAACCACCATGGCACACATATACCTATGTAACAAACCTGCACGTTTTCCACATGTATCCCAGAACTTAAAGTAAAATAAAATAAAATAAAAAGAGTCTCATGCAAAACTTAAAAACCACTGTCCTAAGGCTTTAAATAATTTTACTGTTTTATTATGGAGAGCACCTAATGAAGATACATGTCCTGGGACTGCAGAGACACTTGTCCTGGAGTCACCCTGATGAATAGGAATCATACATTTCCACTCAAACTCCCTTTCTTTCTCTAGCCATTATTTCTACATATAGATATATTTTCAAGGATAAGTGGAATAAAAAGCCTCCTCTGTGGAGGAATTTGAGGCTTTAAGGAACAGAATACCCAGCTCCCAAACCTCTCTCTTCACCATTACTACCACCAGAGTCCTTCTATTTCATTCTTTGGTTCTCAGATTTATCTTTTGCCAAATCTATCAAAATGAAAGTGTGACTCAGAGCAGAAGAAATTCCTTGTCATTCTATTTGTAGCAAGAATTACCAAAAATTGAAGTTAAAAAGTGGATGCTTAAGGATTAGAAAAAAGAAGAGTAAATTTAGGAGAGGAAGAAAAATTCATACATTCATCAGTACATATACTAGTACATTTCAGTAAGCATTATTGAGTCCACTTTAATTGAGCTCTGAAAGGGAAGGTGTGAGACCCAAAAACAAACTTCACAACCTGCACATTTTCCCAGGGGTGATTCTTATTCTCTTGTATAAAAGTCAAAAAAGCAGCAGACAGTTGAAGGGGGTTATTTTATTCAGGCTATTGCCATACATACAAAGTTTATCAACAAAGAATCAACTTATTAATTAAGAAAAAGAAAGGGGCCTGAAGTTTTATAAAGATGGTTAGAGAGAGGAGTCTTGAGGAAGACTTATCTTGAGAAAGATAAGTCTTATTTAAAGGGTGGAGGTGGTTGTTACTGGATGCCACCGTGCAGTTCTAGGCTCTCGGTGTCCCAAACAAAGAACGGAGTGAGACACACACAGATAGCAAAGCAAGCAGCAAAAGTTTATTAAGCACAGTATTACACTCTCAGAGAAAGAGAACGAACTGACCTCTGCAAGCTGTGATCAGCATTACTTTGGTGTACTTTGTGTCTTTTATGTGTTTTTTTCCTTCTCTTCCCAAGGCTGCTTAATCTCTAGCCAGTGTCTGCCTTTTTGACTGATAGGTGTGTTGCTTAGTTACTTTGACCAATGTGCACTTTCACATGCCTCTATCCTATAATTTTAACTACATGAAAGATATACCGTCCATGTGCATGAGCTTTAATGAGCTGATTATCGTACAGATTCATTTTAAGGATATTTGGTCTCTTTAATGCGCATGCCTATTCCTGAAGAGTTGCCCCTTACTAGTTTGGTCCAGATCCTGCCGGCTTTGGGGTCCTTGCTGGCTTCTTCATCTTATTTTTTGTTTTGGCCACTTAATTTCTACCTCCTGTCTTGCTTCTTGATTACCCGCCCCTTCACCTGGCTTCTGCTCAATGCTTTTACTCATTCCACCCTTTATCCAACTTTTAATTCCATTGCTATTCTCCTGCCTCATTCTCCACATTCTTCTGCCTCAGTCAGTTCTCAAAACATACAAGCAAAGGAAAAAAAAAAAAGAAGCTTGAGAAAAGTTTTGAGTTGATTTCCCAGAGCACAGGGCTCAGATAAAGTTTAACAGTGTCAATTCCCCCTTTGTTGGAGACAAATTAAGTTTGTCACTGAAAAACTCAGAAGTAATTTAAAGCCTGCCCTACCAGTGTTCATGAAATAGTGTCTCAATGACTTTTGTTGGCATTCTTCCTGGAAAACTGGTTGAATCATCTATTGAAAGGATGTGGCAAAGGTCAGTTGTTTTAGGGTCCTAAAGCCTAGGCATCTTTAAAAAAGGGATGCCTAAAATCTAGTCCAATTTACTGTTAGGTACCAAAACTATATTTGGGCGAGGGGTGGCTAAAATGGAGATTTTAAGCAATTCAATTATATCTTTACCAGGTAAGTCAGAGTTTGCATACCCATTAGTAACCCTGAATTATAAAAATGTGCAAATAAGTCAAAGATAAAATAACAACGGTAGAATCGATAACTCCAAATGTTGTGCTATAGATTATGCTTAGTTTTCTATTGAAACACAAAATTTATCTCTGTAGTTGCCCCATTTTTGATCAATGTGACTCTCAAAGAAACATTATTTTTGACCATGAAATAAGGCTGGTATCATGAAATTCGACTATTTAGATAGATGCAAAAAGAACGGTAATTTACCATATAGGCCTTTTAAAAGTTTGCTTTGCTGGAAATATTTATAAATAATCTCATATTAAACTTTTAATTTTTTATTGTGGTAAAATATACATAACATGAAATCTACCATTTTAATAATATTAAGCCTACAATTAAATGACATTCACAACATTATGCAACCATTACCACTATCCATTTTCATCATCCCAAATAGAATCTCTGTACCTATTAAACAAGAACTCCCCATTCTATTCCCTTCAGCCCCTGGTAACCTCTATTCTTCTTTTTCATCTCTAAGAATTAGCTTATTCTAGGTACGTTATACAAGTAGAATTATATAATATTCATCCTTTTGTGTAAGACTTCACTTAGCATAATGTTTTCAAGGCTTATCCCTGTTGTAGCATATATCAGAATTTCATTCCTTCTTAATTCTGCATAATAGTCCATTGCATATATACCACATTTTGTTTATCCATTTATCTGCCATGAGAAAAGGTGCACAGTGAGTCTTATCTGAAGGACAGAGGCAGTTAATTCTCAGCATACACCATGGCAAAGTGATCCTTTGTGGTTAGCTGCTCAGAACACAAAAGGGTATTTGTTTGTGAGGGATTCTCGACTGTCCCTGCTTTCCAGGAGCACAAGGCTCAAATAAAATTCTAAATTGTCACATGACACACCATCTTTCTCCTTTTCAGGTTGGTGGGGGTGGGGGGAAAGAAAGCTCAATCTAACGGTGCATTAAAAAAAGAGATGCAAAGACAAACCTCTTAGACACCCAGCAGTGTCAGAGAAAGAAATAGAGCTAGCCCAATTGTTCAAATGTGTTATTAATATTTCTTTGTCCACAAACTTCCAGAATTACCTAATAACTTGGCGTAGATGTAAACAAAATCAAAAATGAAACTTGACAGTTACTCACTCACTAGTGCTTCCTCATTTTCTAGAGAATCTACTAGTAATTCTGTGTCCTCCAAGCAAGCACATGAAATCTATCATTATATTTCTCTTAATTAAAACTATTAAACTATGTTCTGTGAAATAGCCAATACCTCATAACTGTCAGGCCTCTGAGCCCAAGCTATGCCATCATAGTCCCTGTGACCTGCATGTATACATCCAGATGGCCTGAAGCAACTGAAGATCACAAAAGAAGTGAAAATAGCCTTAACTGATGACATTCCACCACTGTGATTTGTTCCTGCCCCACCCTAACTGATACAATATATTCTCCCCTGCCCTTAAGAAGGTACTTTGTAATATTTTCCCCCATCCTTAAAATATACTTTGTATGCCTATCCCAAACCTATAAGAACTAATGATAATCCCACCACCCTTTGCTGACTCCTTTTTCGGACTCAGCCCGCCTGCACCCAGGTTAAGTAGCCTTGTTGCTCACACAAAGCCTGTTTGGTGGATTCTCTTCACATGGACGCGCATGACAAAAATGTGATTCACCCCCAAGAAAAGTGAAGATATTTTCACTTGGTAAATTGTCAGTCATACCTCCAGGCTCTGTGCACATTTTCATAAGTAAAAGAACGCTCATAAATTAGGTAAATAAGTTTAGGCAATTTTCAACTTCACGTGACTTAAGTAAAACTTTACTAAACAAGTTGGCTTTAAAATTATTGGTAAAATAAAAATAGAAATGCCTTCAGAATTGTCAGCATATATTTGTCTGGATTTTATGTTTGTCTTTGCTAGATACTTTGAGATGTCAGTGTTTGACATAGAAATGATGAACCCAGACAAAACAAAATAATCTTGGTTTGTCTGCCTTTTCTCTTGACAAATGAGAATAATTTAATGTTAGCTTAATTTTCTGAGTTATTGGCAAAAATACCTACGTATTTAAATTTGAGGCTCGCTCTTAGGTTGAGTTGAACACCTGATGTTCAGTGGCTATTAAAAACATGGTTAGCAAGGAAATAACTAACTTTAAATGATAGCGTCTAATATCTGTTTACAGAAGTAGTCTAAGTAAACTCTTAAAAGCGAAAGAATTGGTCTATCATGGTGACTCACGCCTGTAATCCCAGCACTATGGGAGGCTGAGGTGGGAAGATTACTTGAGGTCAGGAGTTGTTGACCAGCCTGGCCAACATGGTAAATCCTCGTTTCTACTAAATAGACAAAAATTAGCCAGGCGTGATAGTGTGTGCCTGTAATCCCAGCTACTCAGGAGGCTGAGGAAAGAGAATTGCTCAAACCCAGGAGGTGGAGGCTGCAGTGAGCCGAGATCACACCGCTGCACTTCAGCTTGAGTGACAAAGTGAGACTTCGTCTCAAAAAAACAAACAAACAAAAAAAAGTGAAAGAATTGAGTACAGTGAATGGGATAAATGTTTTAAGTAAACTTTTTGTGTAAATTAAAATATTAAAATTATTTTTGATGCTCATTGAATATCTGGGTCATTTCCAATTTTAAAAGTTTGTGATATGGGGAAATGTGTTTCTAAAAATTGTAGAAAAATACTTACCTATAAATGCCCATATCTGATGGTTCAGGATTTCTTGCTTTTTAGGATTTTGCTAAAGTTTTAGGTTACTAAGGATAAGAGTTCTAGTTAACACATAAACATAATTCTGTATACAAAATGTGCCAGAAAGGATTGTGTTATTTGCGAGAAAAACAGTAATCTCATCTAATTTTGAAGTTAACTAAAAGTTAGTTCAGATTACAGATTTGAAAAGGTTATTTATGAAACAATGTAGTAAGGATCAGTAAGTAGGGGAGAAAGAAGTTAAAAAGGTTTCCATAATAAAATACTCTTTATAACCTGATAGAGAATTGGAGACATTTGGCTATTCAACATTTTCATAGTTAAAGCTCTTCGTCTTGATTAAAGTTGAATGAAAAATATTGTAAAGAAATGCATCGGCAGTTTGGCAATTATTATTTTTTAATATAGTTAGACATGAAACCAGATTTAGCGTGGAGCTAAATTTCACATACATACTTACATTGCTTGACACTATGTTTACTGTTTTGCATGGGTAGTGCTGGCCCTAGAGTACTTATTGGTCATGTGCCTAGAGTGAATTTCTTGATCGCATAAAATGCATAGTGATATTGGTGGACCTAAGGATATTTAAATGTGTATTAGGAATAAATTATTAATTATGTGGGTTTTGGGAGGCTCTGAGTAACACTGTAGCCTCCAGGGTAGATTGAATAGGAAAATTTAGGGTTGGTTTTCTATTTGTTTGTTTTCGCTTCTAATTTTTATTCATTTGCTGTGTATCTTCCTCTAGGCCTTGTTTGTGTATGCATATAAATAAAGCGGTGGGAATTTTTTTTTTAGATTTTAGGGGAAGGCTTTTATTTGGTTATGTGAATAGTTAGTTTGTTTCCTATGCATTTTTAGCAAGTAATTGTTCCATTAATCAGGAATTCCTAGGCTACCTTTGTCAGACCTGCAGGAATTAATGGAGCACAGCAGCTTTTTAAACTTTAACTTTCTGGATTTTAGGTTTCCTGATACTTTAAGTGTGTTGAGTATAATTTCATAAACAGAATTTGAGTCACATTTCTCTCTCTGCCTAATGTTTCAAAAAATTGTGAACTATTTGTAAATATTGTAAATTCATGGGAATGTATTTGCTTACAGTTGAACAGGATTGCTAGGGTCACTCAGGGAAATACAAACAAGAAACCTGGAATACCAGGAAAAGGGTAACAATTTCTTACCAGTCAGACTTTGACCTCTCTTTCTCTTTGCAAACTGGTTAAATGAGTGGTAAAAGTCACTGTTTATCTCTTCTGTAAAGTTTTGATTAATACAAAAAGAGAATTCTGAGGCTGGTCTTACACTGTAGTGAATCTAGTATGCTTTGTGTGTCTATCTGTATTGTTTGGTCATAAAGAGGGGTACATTAGGATAAAATGCATGCCTAGGACCCGCATATGTTCTCTATTTAAGATGGCCCAGCAAACTGGTCAGTCATATCCTTGAGAGCTTGACTTTGTAACCATGTGCCTGTGCTTTCTCTTTTCACAATGGCAGCCCAGGTTTAGGGTTCAATTCCTGGCTTGAGGAATGAATCCTTTATCTTCTGTCTGTGTATTTATATGTATTGTATGTGTAATATTTTTAAAAGCTTACTTAATTGGTTTAATAAGAGCTTATTTTAATAATAATAACAGCTTATTAAATATTTTGTCAGAAAAGTAAAAAGTATAATGTCTTTTATTTAGTTCATGTGACTTAAAATAAAAATATCTTCAAAATTTAAACATTTGGTATAAATTATGCAAGTCAGATATTAGGTCTGCCAAATGCTTTAGGTCATAAACTGCTTCTTTGGCTTCTAAAAATTGTTCAATTTATTTTGGAGCATTAGATTCTAAATAAGGCCTGGGGACCTGCGAAATTAGCCATGTCCTCTAGCTATGCAAAGAAGGTTATAAAGAAGAGATATTTTATATAAGAAAGGCTCTTGTATGGTAAATTTTTGTCCTACAGTAAAACAACTGTTTGTTTAAAAGAGGGATGTTTTGGAAAAGTCAGAATATCCAAATATGTCATGTATGGTCTGTGTAAGTCATGAAATGATTTGTGAAAGAGAATATATGCAAGAAATGTTGTACAATTTAAAGATAATTAGGACTCCTAAATGCTTCATAAAATGCCACTATAACTCTTAACTGTACAGCTTGCCTGCTTTACATGTAGGTAAAGCCTGGGCCACATGGAGTTAGATGCTGGAGAGAGTCAAACCATATCTACACTTTTGTCTGGGTCCTAGGCTCCACACCTGGTACATAATTAAAATTCTGAACTTACCAAGGTTTTCACCAAAATTAAAAGTTGCTAAGAATTAACATTGTAACATGTAATTGAGACTGCTAAAGAAAGACTTTTACGTGCAATGTATGTTAAAAAAAATGAAAAGTGTTTTTTGTGAAAGATCATTAGAAGGCATGGGAATGTGAATTTTTTTTTTTCCTAAAGGGTTAAATGATTGTTTGAAGTCAGGATGAAACTAAAGGTTCGAGTAAGTTGTAGAAGGTTTATAAAATATTAATCTTTCTTTTTTTTTTTTTTTTGAGTTGGAGTTTCACTCTTGTTGCCCAGGCTGGAGTGCAATGGTTAATCTCCACTCACTGCAACCTTCACCTCCTGGGTTCAAGTGATTCTCCTGCTTCAGCCTCCCAAGTAGCTGAGATTACAGGTGCCCACCACCACATCAAGCTAATTTTTTTTTATTTTTAGTAGAGACGGGGTTTCACCAGGTTGACCAGGCTGACCTTGAACTCCTGACCTCAGATAATCCACCAGCCTTGGCCTGCCAAAATGCTGGGATAACAGGCATGAGCCACTGCACCCAGCCAAAAATTAATCTTGTAATAAATTCTGTGTGTGAAATATTATAATATATGTTCAAAATTGTATGGGATTTCTAAAATCCTAACATGTCTGAATACATGCTATCAATCATAATTATGGTTACTATGTTAAGTTATTATAAATCAAAGAAATAACCAAATATCCTTGTATAAAAGAATCCAAGTAGAACAAAAAATTAACTGAATATCAAGGCAATACTTTGTCAAATTTTCATGTTAAACCAGCTGATACTGAAATTATTTAGATGTACATTTGAATGAACTCCATGGTGTAAGTCAAATTACTTAGGATAACTCATCAGTTATCAGTGCTATGCCTCTAGTTTGGAGAAACAACTGGGTGTTCAAGAGGATATAAATCTAATGTTAATTAAGTATGAACTCATGGAGAACCAGGATGTTCACCTTGTCTTTCCTGAGTTTTCTTAAAGTTTTCATTGTTAAAACTCCTGCATTCCATGTCTCATCATGGAAAAGATAAAATGATCCAAATTTAATATATTGGTGTGGTGACCTACAAACTGCAAAAACAGTTTATAACCAATGTTTGGTCCCATATTTCTTGGGAAACAATCAAAACTTCAGCTATATCTGTCACTCGATGGGCCATTTAAACATTTTATGAAGGGATTTCATCAAATTGTTATTTTCAATGCATGTTTTCTGGTTGTATAAAAGCTTTTCCATGCAAGAGGACTGATGTTATAACAGTAGATTATTATGGTAAGGTGTATTTTCACAGGGTAAAAAAACTTTTTATGGTTTCGATCTTCTGAGAACATCAGAGAAAAACTGTCCTTGCCCTCCACACTGCAGCAAAACTTCAGGACCTTGAAATTTGGGTTCATAATCTCTCAACTGAGAAGGGCCCCTCCATGCTCTTGGAACTGTTCACCTATTAGAACCCTTAAAGTAGGCCGGGCGCGGTGGCTCAAGCCTGTAATCCCAGCACTTTGGGAGGCCGAGACGGGCGGATCACGAGGTCAGGAAATCGAGACCATCCTGGCTAACACAGTGAAACCCCGTCTCTACTAAAAAATACAAAAAAAATAGCCGGGCGAGGTGGCGGGTGCCTGTAGTCCCAGCTATAGGGAGGCTGAGGCAGGAGAATGGCATAAACCTGGGAAGCGGAGCTTGCAGTGAGCTGAGATCCGGCCACTGCACTCCAGCCTGGGCGACAGTGCGAGACTCCCTCTCAAAAAAAAAAAAAAAAAAAAAAAAAAAACCCTTAAAGTAAAGCTAACCAGGGAAATTCCTTCCCAGAAGAAGATGACATCCTTGATGTGAATAGCTTTTCCCAAGATCACAGAAAAAGACTTCTACTATCATGAGACTCCTATCTTTGAATATTTTTTATTGGTTAGCCCTCTATGAATAATAGAAGTGAAAAAGGGGTCTGTTATGTGCACTTATGGGGTATACTTTTATTTGCAAAGGAGTTTGCAGCCAGTCTTATACATGGATAATCTTATACTTTGATAGACAAAAGATTAAGGTGCAATGTAGGTGAAAAACTCTAGTGATATATATGTTGCCCCATTATCAGTCAGAGACAGAACATTGGTTCACGTCTCTTAAACCACATCATGGGTTAAAGAGAACATTGCCAGGAGGCTTTTACTTTTCTAGAAGGGCATCATTTGTTAGGTCCTTGTTCCATGGTTCGGAGTAAAAGAAGCAATGATTAGAAATGTATCTCTCCTGATAGGTTCTATAGCAAATTCTACTGTAAAGGCTACAGTTACACAACAGACTTTAACTTCTCTTGTGAAGGTCATAATAGAATTGACTGAACAGCCCAGGTGTGGTGGCTCATGCCTGCAATCCCAGCACTTTGGGAGGCCGAGGCAGGTGGATCACTTGAGGTCACGAGTTTGAGACCAGCCTGGTCAACATAGTGAAATTCTGTTTCTACTGAAAATATAAAATTAGCCGGGCATAGTGGCACTTGCCTGTAATTCTAGTTACTTGGAAGGCTGAGGGAGGAGAACTGCTTGAACCCAGGAGGTGGAGATTGCAGTGAGCCTAGATCATGCTACTGCACTCCCGCCTGGGTGACAGAGCAAGACTGTCAGGAAAAAAAAAAAAAAAAAGTATTGGCTGAACAGAGAAGTATCTGTGCAGCTGATGGCACTCATGGCCTGTGGAAAAAACAGCAAGTATTATATTCATTCATGGTGGTTTAACAAAGAGACTGCTTAGTTAAATTAGTAGACTCTTTAGCTCATTGTTTGATTTTAGAAAGTTTAGTTCATGAGGATCCTGGGTAAAGAACATACTCCAAACTGTTGGTATTATCCTCCTGACAGTCATAATAATAGTCTTCTTGGTGCACTGTATTGTCTCGAAGGTTTTAAATGTTTGCATGCAGCCATCTGTAGAATGACAAATGGTCTCTCTTCGACTGGAATGACAAGAGTTGAAAGAAATGTGCAACCATGAGGGCACTGTAACCTATGAATGATGTGCTCAGACCAGAAACCCATAGTGATGGTAACTGAGAGTGGCACTAAGGCCCTAAATTTTGGTAAACTCTCACCTAAGTGAGAACCTGACCAAAAATGGGGAATGTTTTTAAACAAATTATGGGAGGCCATTGTTTTGGACTGAACTCATGTGCTAGGCCCCAACAGACCAAATCAAAGCAAAATGGAGTCACTCATGCTAAGAAGAAACACATAGGTCCTAGAACACATTAAAGAAACACATAGGTCCTAGAACAGACCACAAACCAGGTTTTGTTTTTCTCCTAAAAATCCCATAAGAAACATCCCTGACAGCATAGGTATCCATTCACCCCATAAAGTTCCCATTAAATATTTTAACCAAATTTATTTCCTCTCGCCTAGAGACCATCAAGCTTCAGATGATTACGCAATGAAGATTGCAGCAATTTACAGGTAAAGACACCACCCCCGGCTATCAAGGAGCTACCCTGCCTCCACTAGACAGAGCAGGGTGAGAGTTCTGTGATCCCCAATAGGTAGGAACTATGCCCCAAGCCAGTGTGAAGTAGTTACAGAAGACAGACCATCAGTCCCTCCACCTCCCATAAAGATTTATGGGGATTACATCTCTCAGGGGGGAAATGAGGCAGAAGAATAAGATCTGGAGGCAGGGAACCTAAGAACTTCCTAGAACTAAACTAAATGGAGACACTTTAGCTATGACAGAAAATATCCTACTTGAAACTAAACTTTTTGGAAAGTACAATGGGTTTATAAATTCAATATTGCAGTATTCTAAAATTTAAAATCAAGCACACAGAAAATTAAACTATTTTAGTCACATTTGCAGTTCTGAAATTATTCATCATTTTCTCTCAATCTGTTTTTCTCAATCAGAGGCATGCCCTCAGGACAAGATATAAGAGAAATGGGCAGTGACAGGTAGGTAAAAAAAAGTTATCCAGGTGATTCTGATGCACAAGCACTCTCCTAATTACTGTTGTAAATATTTGTCTTCTGCTATAAATTTGCACAGCCTCTCAGAGCGTACACAGCCATGGCCCCCAAAAGCAGTTTCCGAGTGAATAACCTTATCTATTGCAAACCTCAGGGCAGATAGGTAAGTACAACCTCTCCTTTCCACTTACTTACCAAGGCTATTACTAGTTACTACTTGGGGCCCCACTTAACTCATAAACAAGTCTGACTCACTGTTGCTATTCCTCAGCATATTGATCTCCTCTTAAAAGTCATACATGTATATATTTGTTTGATGACCCTAAACTCTAGATACCAATCCAGACAAAATTACAAGAGGTTATTATTCTGGGTAGAGGGGAAAGGGATCGAGACTACAGTAAAAATTGGAAAATTCAGTTGACTAAAAGAACCTTAGAAAATCAAGCACTCTTTGAACATTAAGTACCCAACTTGTGGAATGAAGCTGTCCAAATGGTTTTGAGAGAGTAAAAATTAGTTTGGACTATAAAAGCCTTCAGTTGCTATTCACCTAACTAAAGACAAAGATAATGCCATTTAATATTACCAGGAAACAATGTATTTCCCAAAGACACACTGCAGCTGTAAAATGTCATAACAATCCCTTTTTTTGTTGTTGTTTTTTTTAAATTTTTTTTTATTATACTTTAAGTTCTAGGGTACACGTGCACAACGTGCAGGTTTGTTACATATGTATACGTATGGCATCTTGGTGTGCTGCACCCATTAACTCGTCATTTACATTAGGTATATCTCCTAATGCTATCCCTCCCCCCTACCTCCTCTCCACAATAGGACCCACTGTGTGATGTTCCCCTTCCTGTGTCCAAGTGATCTCATTGTTCAATTCCCACCTATGAGTGAGAACACGCAGTATTTGGTTTTCTGTTCTTGCGATAGTTTGCTGAGAATGATGGTTTCCAGCTGCAGTCATGTCCCTACAAAGGACACAAACTCATCCTTTTTTGTGGCTGCATAGCATTCCATGGTATATATGTGGCACATTTTCTTAATCCAGTCTGTCACTGATGGACATTTGGGTTGATTCCAAGTCTTTGCTATTGTGAATAGTGCCGCAATAAACATACGTGTGCATGTGTCTTTATAGCAACATGATTTATAAGCCTTTGGGTATATACCCAGTAATGGGATGGCTGGGTCAAATGGTATTTCCAGTTCTAGATCCTTGAGGAATCGTCACACTGTCTTCCACAATGGTTGAACTAGTTTACAGTCCCACCAACAGTGTAAGTGTTCCTATTTCTCCACATCCTCTCCAGCTGTTATTTCCTGACTTTTTAATGATTGCCATTCTAACTGGTGTGAGATGGTATCTCATTGTGGTTTTGATTTACATTTCTCTGATGGTGAGTGATGATGAGCATTTTTTCATGTGTCTGTTGGCTGTATAAATGTCTTCTTTTAAGAAGTGTGTATTCATATCCTTTGCCCACTCTTTGATGGGGTTGTTTGTTTTTTTCTTGTAAATTTGATTGAGTTCTTTATACGTTCTGGATATTAGCCCGTTGTCAGATGAGTAGATTGCAAAATGTTCTCCCATTCTGTAGGTTGCCTGTTCACTCTGATGGTAGTTTCTTTTGCTGTGCAGAAGCTCTTTAGTTTAATGAGATCCCATTTGTCAATTTTGGCTTTTGTTGCCATTGCTTTTGGTGTTTTAGACATGAAGTCCTTGCCCATGCCTATGTCCTGAATGGTACTACCTAGGTTTTCTTCTAGGGTTTTTATGGCTTTAGGTCTAACATTTAAGTCTCTAATCCATCTTGAATTAATTTTCATACAAGGTGTAAGGAAAAGATCCAGTTTCAGCTTTCTACTTATGGCTAGCCAATTTTCCCAGCACCATTTATTAAATAGGGAATCCTTTCCCCATTTCTTGTTTCTCTCAGGTTTGTCAAAGATCAGATGGCTGTAGATGTGTGGTATTATTTCTGAGGACTCTGTTCTGTTCCATTGGTCTATATCTCTGTTTTGTTATCAATACCATGCTGTTTTGGTTACCATAGCCTTGTAGTATAGTTTGAAGTCAGGTAACATGATGCCTCCAGCTTTGTTCTTTTGGCTTAGGATTGTCTTGGCAATGCGGGTTCTTTTTTGGTTCCATATGAACTTTAAAGCAGTTTTTTCCAATTCTGTGAAGAAACTCATTGGTAGCTTAATGGAGATGGCATTGAATCTATAAATTACCTTGGGCAGTATGGCCATTTTCACAATATTGATTCTTCCTATCCATGAGCATGGTATGTTCTTCCATTTGTTTGTGTCCTCTTTTATTTCACTGAGCAGTGATTTGTAGTTCTCCTTGGAGAGGTCTTTCACCTCCCTTGTAAGTTGGATTCCTAGGTATTTTATTCTCTTTGAAGCAATTGTGAATGGGAGTTCATTCATGATTTGGCTCTCTGTTTGTCTGTTATTGGTGTATAAGAATGCTTGTGATTTTTGCACGTTGATTTTGTATCCTGAGACTTTGCTGAAGTTGCTTATCAGCTTAAGGAGATTTTGGGCTGAGGCAATGGGGTTTTCTAAATATGCAATCATGTCATCTGCAAACAGGGACAATCCCTTTTTTTGAGTGACTACTGCTTTCTCTAAAATCATACACTACCAAAAACATCGTTGTTTGAAACTCTATCAGAAAGAATAAAATATCCCAAGTCTGCCCAGAGAATTAAATCACTTTGCCCCAGAGAAGCAGCCTTGAGTTCCAACCAAGGTACAAGAGATTCAGACAAGGCTTTTCTGGATATAATATTCCACATCTATATTACAATTACTTTAAAAAAAAAAAAAAAACAGGATTATGAGTCCACTTTGAAGTTCAGACCAGATGTTGATCCCTTTACAAACAGCCCTGTTTTGTCTATGACAACACTGCTTCATTTAAATTTCACATAAACTCCACCCTTCTCTCAAATCCTGTAGTAATTTTATTTTTTCCCTTGGTTTTGTGAAATACCCCATGATTCTTCTGGTGTAAGGATCTCCCTCATTGCAATGGGTCTCCGTCATTGCAATGGGTCAATAAACCTGATTTTGTCAGACTGCAAGGTTGTCCCCAGTAGTCTTAGGCTGATTGAACAACAGTACCCACCATTCAACTACTTTCTCCCCTGCAAGTTAGAGAATATCCTTCCCCAACTTCTAAGGATGCCAAATGAGTCAATTTCTAGCTACAAAGTGGCACCGGTTTTTCCAGTATATTCTAAATTACTGAAAATTAAATTCAGCTCAGTTCCACTGTGTACCTGTTGTTCACAGCAACCAAACTTGAAATGCTGACAAAATGTCAATTATCAGCTACAATGTAAACAATTTAACTAGAGTTTGATGGGTGTGTGTTGACAGAAAAAGCCAACACTTTAGAAACAAGGGTTTGGAAATATAAAGACAGAAGAAGAGCAGTGAGAAACAATCGCTTGTCATCTTTAGAATTTTAATGTAAAACCAAATTTTTATGAAGATTTTCTAATCCTAGAAACTTCCATTCTTCAACTTTCACTCACAACCACCAACCCCACTAATACTGAAACTTCTCTCAAATTCCCTCTGACTTTCATTCCCTCATCTTCCATGCTCCCTAGGTCAAAATAATGTATTTGAATACTCTAAAGAGTTTAAGTCACAAATGTTATCCATTTATTTTATTTTATTTTAAAACCATCTTTAGAGCATAAACTTTATTCCATATCTGAAAGTATTGGGTAGGAAGTAGATATGAATACTATAATAGTTTACATTTTTAAGCATTTACTATGTGCCAGGCACATAATTCTAAAATTAATTTATAGATATTATTTTATTTAATTTTATCATCACACTTTTGAGGTACGTTTATTATATTATCTATTCTATTGATGAAGAAATCAAAACACAAAGAGTCACTTGCCAAAGAGTGTACAGCTAAAAAGTAAAAAATCTAGGATTTAAATCTTGGTACTCTGGGTCTAAAGCATGTACAAACTGAACAGCCCTAATCCAAAAATACAAAATTTAAAATGTTCCAAAACATGAAACCTTTTGAGTATGAATATAAGGCCACAAGTGGAAAATTCCACACCTGACCTCATGTGAGAGGCCACAGTCATATTTTTTTATTGTTAGGTACTTATGTGTGAATAACTATAAGAAAATGACTACATATTGGCAGCATATATATTCAGAGTCAGGAATAATGGTAATGCCAACAACCACAGATTGTGCATATGGCTGGCTGTGCATCTTAGTTTCCTGATGGTTCAGTGTACACAAACTTTTTTTCATGCACAAAATTATTTAAAATATTGTATAAAATTACCTCAGCATGGTGTATAAGGCACATATGAAACATAAATGAATTTCATGTTTAGACTTGGGTCCCACTCCTAAAATATTATATTATGTATATGCAAATATTCTGAAATCCAAAACACTACTGGTCCCAAACATTGCAGATGATGAATACTCAAGTTGTATCTTTAACCACGGCACAATGCTGTCTCAGTACATTATGTCTTCATATACCATATAGCCTGGGTAGAAGTTTTACTTTTTAAAACTGATTGGCCATATCTTAGTTATTTTACTATCTGTTGAAAATATTAATGAACAACTCTGTGCCCAAATCTGTGCATGAGGCAACAGGAGGCATTTAAAAAGCCAAGTGTTTGATATTTCTGTTTAGATTATCGGAGGTTACAATCTAGCTGCAGAAAGCAGGAGAGCACACCTAGATCAAAAAATACACAGGATAATCCTGTATATGATTATGCACAAAACTACATGAAGTAACTGTAGTCTTTGGATTCTTTGTGTAATAAGTGTCCAGATAATGGAGAGATTGATATGGCCTGAGGGAGGTGACTATGCTAAGAAAGATTGTTGAGAGTTTATGAGAGGAAACTGAATCTAAGACTTCTCTGCTTTATATTTTTAAAGCTGAAGATTTCTTAAGAAGCATTTATCCACGTGGAAACTAAGGTTGTAATTAAATTTACCTATAGCTTCAATTGGCCATGTTATTCTTGTTAACAATTCTGTTAATTTGAAGAGCCATTTGTATTGAGAGTATATTTCCCAAACTTCATGTCATGTAATTTAATACATTATGAGACATGTGACGAGATTGTTATTATGATCATTATCATTCCCATTTCACAAATTGGGTCACTCAGCTCAAGTAGGGCAAATTATTTTGGGGGCCATGTGGTTAGAAAGTAGGAGAACTAGAATTTGAAGCTGAATGTTGCCTGTAAAGCTAATGTTCTTTGTTCAGTGGTCTAGTGGTTTTCCTTTTTCCCACTTTTTCAGTCCACCAATCCAAGTTTCACTGTGATATTTAAAAATCGACTTTTGTACTAAGAAGGGAATTTTATTTATCCATTTATTCTACTACGAAATATTATCCAAAACTTGAAAACAAGGAAAATGTATGCAGCATGTCTTTTAATGTCATACAGGGTCAAGGACTATCCAAGGATTATTTAGAATAACTAATGTAATTTAACTCCTTGTTATTGATTAAAAGCCACAGACTTACCGAAGGTACATGCTAATTTATAGATTATTTGTGTAGAGGCAATACAACTAATTTCTGCCTGTTAGAACAGTTAATCCCAAAGTTTACAGTTTATGTCTTGTAATACTTAACCAGCTTTCTATCTAATCTAGCAATTCTAAAAGCTTTTTATAAAGTAGCCTATACATAATTAGCTTCTCAAACATGTTTTTACCATATTTCTGGTTCCCTCATTAATTGGTGAGTTGAATAAAATCTTTCACATGTGTTCATATTATATTTTTATAAAAGTAATGATTTTATCTTTTTGAAAATTATACTTTCATAGCTTATTCAGTGAATAAACATTTAGCCATTCAAACATCTTTTTAAAAGATTTTCAAATGATTCATAATTTTTTATTTATTTAATTTTATTTTTAAATAACAAACCCTCCTGTATTTTTGGTGTTCAACATCATGTTTTAATGAATGTATACATTGTTGAATTATTAAATCAAGTTAATTAACATATTCATCACCTGACAAATATATCATTCATTAACATATTTACCATTTTTGGCTTTCTTTATTTCTTTGCGTAGATCCAAATTTCCACCTGAAATACTTTTTCTTCTCCCTGAATAATTTGTTTTATATTTTTCACAACACAAGTCTGCTCATAATTAATTCTTTTAGCCTTTGTTTGTCAAAGATATCTTTATTTCACTTTCATTTTTAAAATATATGTGCTGTTTCATTCTCTGATTGAAAACGAACAAAGAAAGATTTTCTACTAGATATAATACTCCAGATTGATTTTTATTTTCAGTGCTTTAAACATGTAACTCCACTGTTTTCTGGCTTGCATAGTTTCTGATGAAAGACAGTTGCCATTCTTGTTTTGTTCCCTTAATATTTCTTTTGTTCTGGCTGCTTTTAAGATTTTTGTCTTGGTGGGGAGGTGCCAAGATGGCTGACTAGAAGCAACTAGTGTGCACTGCTCTCACAGAGAGGAGACAGAATGGTAAATAAGCACTAGCTTCTCAACTGAATCATCCCAGAGTCCATGTTGAAATTCAACAAGGAAGCAATTTTGACCCATAAAGAGCAGAGTGGAGGGAGGAAGGACAGTCACCCACTCGGGATTGGCATGGAGCTAAGAGAGGCTCCCCACCATAGGGAAAGGGTGAGTGAGCAACAGCTTCCAGGGACCCACACTTCTGCCATGGACCTTTGCAATCCGGGGGACAGGAGATACTCCTTGATGCCTACACTCTGAGATCACCAGACTGAAACAGAAAGCTGCATGAAGTGTGGACAGAGCTGCTGCTTGGGTCCATGTGAAGCCCCAAGTGCCTTGGATCTCTGAGCCCCATGGTGTCAGCTGCTGTAGCTCTGTCAACAAAAGAAACCAGGTTCTCTTACACACTGCCAGAATAGGGGATACATCCATGATGCTAAGGAGTGCATGGACTGCAGGTCTCAACTCCACTGCACCTCACCAGGCAAAGAGCACTGGCCAAGGACTCCAGTGCAACCACCCTACCTCTGTTTGAGCACTTGGGCCAGTCACAGCTCTGCATTTCTCTGGGACAGAGCCCCCAGAGGTACTACATAGGCCACAGCCTCTGCCACTGCTGCAGCTTCCACTCCTACTCCGCTTGTTGGGGAGGGAGCAAAGAGCCCAAGAACTGTCATGGGGCTCCAGCACACTGAAGCTTCCATACAGAAAAACAACTAGGTTGTTTTCCATGTGGGTCCCTGCCCCTTCTACTTCTCACTGGGCAAGGCCTCCTGGCCTGAACTCCCACGGGAGCCACACTACCCACACCTGAACACTTCAGTCAGTGGCAGCTTTGTATTTATGTGGGGTGAAATTCTAAGAGACAGCCAACAGGCTCTCTGTTAAATGGTACTTGAAGTGGTACTTGCCCTTGCTGCCTTTGAGCTGGGGAATAAACAAAGACCCTGATTACTTTACTCACAACTCCAGCACACCACAGTCACCATGCAAAGAGACAAGTCTCTCTTCCCTGTGAGCCTCTGACCCCCTGCTTTTCACCAGGCAAGGCTGCCAGCTTGGGCCTGCAGTACAGACACCCCACCTCCAGCTAAACATTCCCACTAGCAGCAGCTTTGTGTTTCTCTGACATGAAGTTCCTAGAAACAACTGACAGCCTCATCAGGGGTATTGGCCTGAAGGTTTCTTTTTTGGTTATATCTCTGCCAGGTTTTGGTATCAGGATGATGCTGGCCTCATAAAATGAGTTAGGGAGAAGTTCCTCCTTTTCATGTGTTTGGAATAGTTTTGAAAGGAATGGTACCAGCTCCTCTTTGTACCTCTGGTGTAATTTGTCTGTGAATTAGTCTTGTCCTGAGCTTTTTTGGTTGGTAGGTTACTAATTGGTGCCTCAATTTCAGAACTTTTTATTGGTCTATTCAAGGATTTGACTTTTTCCTGATTTCTTGCTGGGAGGGTGTATGTGTTCAGGAATTTATCCATTTCTTCTAGATTTTCTAGTTTATTCACATAGAGGTGTTTATAGTATTCTCTGATGGTAGTTTGTATTTCTGTTGGGTCAGTAGTGATAACAGCCATTATCACTTTTTATTGTGTCTATTTGATTCTTCTCTCATTTCTTCTTTATTCGTCTAGCTAGCAGTCTATTTTTTTTTTTTTTTTTTTTTTTTTTTTTTTTTGAAATGTACTCTCCCTCTGTTGCCCAGACTGGAGTGCAGTGGCACAATCTCAGCTCACTGTGACCTCCGCCTCCCAGGTTCAAGCAATTCTCCAGCCTCCTGAGTAGCTGGGATTACAGCCACGCATCACCAGACCTGGTTAACTTTTATATTTTTAGTAGAGATGGGGTTTCACAAGCCAGGCTGGTCACAAACTCCTAACCTCAAGTGATCCACCCTCCCTGGCCAGTCTGTCTCTTTTATTATTTTTTTCAAAAAGCCAACTCCTGCAGTCATTGATTGTTTGAATGATTTTCTTGTGTCTCTATTTCTTTCAGTTCCACTCCAATCTTAGATATTTCTTGTCTTCTGCTAGCTTTTGGGTTTGTTTGTTCTTGCCTCTCTAGTTCTTTTAGTTGTGATGCTAAGGTGTTGATTTGAGATTTTTTTAGCTTTCAGATGTGGGCATTTAGGGCTATAAATCTCCCTCTTAACACTGCTTTATCTGTGTCCCATAGATTCTGGTGTGTTGTCTCTTTGTTCTCATTGGTTTCAAATAACTTTTTGATTTCTTCGTTAATTTCATTATTTACCCAGGAGTCATTCAGGAGCAGGTTGTTCAATTTCCATGTAGTTGTGTGGTTTTGAGTGAGTTTCTTAATCTTGAGTTCTAATTTAATTGCACTGTGGTCTGAAAGACTATTTGTTATTATTTCAATTTTTTTTGCATTTGCTGAGGAGTGTTTCACTTCCAACTATTTGATTGATTCTAGAGTAAGTGCCCTGTGGCACTGAGAAGAATATATATCCTGTTGCTTTGGAGTGCAGAGTTCTGTAGATAGGTATCAGATCCACTTGATCCAGAGCTCAGTTAAAGTCCTGAATATCCTTGTTAATTTTCTGTTTTGATGATCTATCTAATATTGACAGTGGGGTGTTACAGTCTCCCACTATTATTGCTTGGGAGTCTAAGTCTCTTTGTAGGTCTCTAAGAACTTGTTTTATGAATCTTGGTGCCCCTGTATTGGGTGCATATCCTACATGTAGGATAGTCAACTCTTCTTGTTGAATTTTGGGCATTATGTAATGCCCTTCTTTATCTTTTTTTATTCTTGTTGGTTTAAAGTCTATTTTGCCAGAAACTAGAATTGCAACCCTTGCTTTTTTTTCTGCTTTCCATTTGCTTGGTAAATTTTCTTCCATCCCTTTATTTTGTGGATTTGCGTGTCTTTGCAGATGATATAGGTCTCTTGAATACAGCACACTGGTGGGTCTTGACTCTAACACACTTTGTCTTTTAATTGGGGCATTTAGCCCATTTACATTTAAGGTTAATATTGTCATGTTTGAATTTGATCCTGTCATCATGATGCTAACTGGTTATTTTGCACACCAGTTGATGCAGGTTCTTCATTGTGTCATTAGTCTTTGCATTTCAGTGCATTTTTGCAAAGGCTTGTACTGGTTTTTTGTTTCCCCATTTAGTGCTTTGTTCAGGAGCTCTTGCAAGGCAGGCCTGGTGGTGACAAATTCCCTCAGCATTTGCTTGTCTAAAAAATATTTTATTTCTGCTTTGCTTATGAAGCTTATTTTGGCCAGATATGAAATTCTGGGTTGAAAATTTCTGTTTTAAAAAATTTTGAATATTGAACCCTATTCTTTTCTGGCTGTAGGGTTTCTGCCAAGATGTCTGCTATTAGTCTGATGGGCTTCCCTTTGTAGGTGACCTGGCCTTTCTTGCTGGCTGCCCTCAACATTTTTTCCTTCATTTCAACTTTGGAGAATCTGATGATTGTGTGTCTTGTATTTGATCTTCTTGTGGGGTATCTTACTGGGGTTCTCTGTATTTCCTGAATTTGAATGTTGGCCTGTCTTGCTAGGTTGGGGAAGTTCTCCTGGATGATATTCTGAAGTGTGTTTTCCAACTTGATTTCATTCTCTCTGTCTCTTTCAAGTACTACAAACAGTCATAGTTTTGGTCTTTTTACATAGTCCTATAGTTGTTGGACGTTTTGTTCATTCCTTTTTATTTTTTTATTCTCTGATCTTGTCTGCCTGTGTTATTTCAGTGAGATAGTATTCAGCCTCTGATATTCTTTCTTCTGTTTGATTGATTTGGCTGTTGATACTTGTATATGCATCACGAAGTTCTCGTGCTTTTCAGCTCTATCAGGTCATTTATGTTCTTCTCTAAACTGGTTATTCTAGTTAGCAGCTCCTGTAACCTTTTATCATGGTTCTTAGCTTCTTTACATTGGGTAAGAACATGCTTCTTTACTTCAGTGAAGTTTGTTATTACGCACCTTCTAAAGCCTACTTCTTTCAATTTGTCCATCTCATCCTCCTTCCAGTTCCGTGCCCTTGCTGGAGATGTGTTGTGATCATTTGGAGGAGAAAACACACTCCGGCCTTTTGAGTTTTCAGAGTTTTTTTTTTATTGATTCTTCATCATCTTCATGAGTTCATCTAGTTTTGATCTTTGAGGCTGCTGACCCTCAGATGAGGCTTTTGTGGGGACTTTTTTGTTGATTCTGTTGTTGTTGCTGTTTATTTGTTTTTCTTTCAATAGTCAGGTCCCTGTTCTACAGGGCTGCTGCAGTTTACTGGGGGTTCACTTCAGACCCTATTCATCTGGGGTGCTCCTGTACCTAGAGATGTCACCTGAGGAGACTGGAGAACAGCAAAGATTTGTGCCTGCTACCTCCTCTGGGATCACTGATCTTGAGGGGCACTGACCTAATGCCAATAAGAATGCTCCTGTATAAGGTTTCTGGTGGCCCTGTTGTGCGGGGGGGTCTCACCTAGTTGGGGAGCAGGGGAACCAGAACCCATTTAACAAAGCACTTTGACTGTTTTTTCATGGAGGGTTTGTGCTGTGCTGAGGGGAAATCCACTTGTCTCAGCTGCCTGGATTCCTCAGAGCTAGCAGGGGGAAAGACTAAACCTGCTGGTCTGTGAAGACTATGGCCAACCCTCTCCCTAGGGTCTCAGGCCCAGGGAGGTCAGAATTCTGTCCCTGGGACGCTGGCTGGAGTTGCTGGAGTTCCTGCATGGAGGCCCAAGCAAGTAAGAAGGGATGGGTCAGAGTCTGGCCTAAAGTGGCAGTCTGTTCACCCTCTGCCACAGCCAGTTTGCTGCACCGTGGGGAATACCTCTTGGAACCAAGCCATCCAGTCTCCCCAGCTCCAGCAGGGGAAGAATTCAGCCTGGAGCTACAGTGCTGGCTGCCACTCTTCCCCCCAAGGAGTTCAGCATTTTAGGTAGCAGCCACAGTGATGACTGTCACCCCTCCCTCAGGGAGCTCAGACATCTTAAACAGCAGGCAGCAGCTGCTTCTCCCCCTTGATCTTGGTGATCTTAGGCAGATTTCAGCTGAGTGGCTGTTGAGAATTTGCATGGCCCTGTGGTTGGGGCCCAAGGTCCTGGTGGCATGGGCTCACAAGTAGGATCTTCAGATCTTTGGGTTGCACAGTTCCATAGATAAAGCATGGTTCCCCAGGCTAAGTAGCATGCTCACTCACTGCCTGTTTTGGCTGGGGAGTGGGGGCTCCCCTGCCTCATGTGGCTCTCGGGTGGGCCAACACACCACCCTGTTTTCCTTGATCTTTGATGATCATACCAACCATCTACTCAGTTCTGATGATAGAACCTGCATACTTCAGCTGCCGGTGCAGGATTTACATGTTGTTTTGGTTCTTCTCAGTGGGAGCCTCCAACTGCCGCTGCTTCTAGTTGGCCATCTTGGCCCTACCCTCCTTTCAAATATTTTATTGTTTGGTTCTTTAATCTTAATTTGTAATATAGATTCCAGTTTTCTACTATTTTTTTTGTTTTCTTTTCATATTTTGAATACATTAATCATAATTATTTTATTAATCTTTTTAATTAAAATGTAATATTCATACATTAAATATACAAAGTATACTAATTCCAACTGCTTATGGATATATGGTTTGTTTGTACTTTTAGTTATGAATAAAGCTGCAATGAACATTGTTATTTATGTATTTTGTTATATATACACTGATTTCTTTTGAGTATATACATAGGATCATGGTACAGGCATAATCAAAGTTATTTTAAAGTGTCTGGAAATTCCAATATATAAACCACTTGGTGTGCTTCTATTGTGTATTTTTATCTCTTGATTTTATCTCATTCGGTCCTACATTGTTCAAAGATGACTAATTTTAGATTGCATGCTGGATAGTGTATATAAAAACTTGTTGATAATCTGGATGCTATCTTATTCTAGGTAGAATTTGCCCCTCCTGTAGTTATAAGAAGGACAAAACACCTTGATTCAATTAGGAACTGAGATGGTTTTAGGCTTGTCATCAGGCATTTTGACAGCTGGTCTATTTCTTGTTTGCCCTTTAATGATCTCAACTAAAATCCTAAGGATTTTCCTGGCCTCCTCTTCCTCGGCAAGCCCTAAATTTTAATTGTTATTTATTTTGTTTTGTGACAGTACTATTAGTTCTGCTTACTTCTCTGTAGTTCACTTTTATTCTTAACATATTAAGTCTGGTTTTTGTCTCTCTTAATATCTTAAGATATGAAGTGTGGTTTTTGTTAAGACTGCTGAACATTTTATATTATGAATTTATTTTTAACTTACATGTCCCACATAAGTATGAGCAAATGCCCCCAAATAACAAAAGCATCAGGTATGGTTTGGCTTACCTCAGTGTTTCCCCTCTCTCTGGGATTTCAGTCTCCCAGGTCCTAGATGCCTGATTGCTCTCTGATGCCTTCCCATGAGTAAGAATTTTGGTTTGGTTTGGAATGGTTGGTTTTTATCCAGTGTTTACAAGTGTTTTCAGTGGGAAAATTAATATGATACAAATTGCATCATTATAGCCAGAGGAGGAGGTCATTGGCTTCTACTGATTTTTTTCTTCTGCTATTTTAATTCAACTTTTCTTCTATATATGTTACATTTAACTATCCAGATGATAACAAAGTCCAAGAAGTGACCATGATAGTGGCTAAATCAAAATGTCTACATCTGGACATATAACATTAGTAAACAACCATTGCACCTTGCTATCTTGCGTTTCATATTTATGTCTCTATGCAAGGGTACAAGTAAGATCACTTGCCTAGTATTTGAGCCAAATAGTAACTTGGTCAGTGTTTTTAAAAATTGGTTTGCCAAAAATATTCATCTTTTTTTTTCAAGTGTCACTAGCATAACTTTAAAAGTAGCTACTAAAAGAGGCTCTTAGTAGTATGAGTAGGAAGTTTGTTTCTCACATTATATTGCAGTCATTAAGAACTTGAGCTCTGCAGTCAGATTGCTTATGTTAGATTCTAAACTTTTCAGCATCCTGGTTGTGTTATCTTGGCAAATTTACCTAACAGTCCTGGGTCTCAGTTTGCTTATTCCTCACCTATATAGTGAGGAAAATAATCATACCTACCTCTGTGAGGATTATGTGAGCTAGCATATTTAAATTACTTAGAACTGTACCCAGAACATTTTTAAAAAGTCAATTAATGATAGCTATCATTATTTTATATTCTGCAGTCCCACTAGAATGAAATAACTTACACTCTGCTCATTTCTTCCTTTTTTATTCTTCGCATTGTCTTTCCTTCTTTTTTATAATGTTTTTTGTTTATGTTTATTATTTTACTGAAATATATTCTTTCTGAAACAACTTTTGACTATTTTTATTATTATGTATTCTTTCACAATATTAATAATACATACATATGTTCACGTTGTTGCTAATTTGTGTTCACAACTCTTGCAAAAAAAGAAAAACTTCTGCCACCTGATTAAAGCAAAACAAAACATAACCAAGTTATAGACACAGATACTCCAAAAACACTCCTCAGATTAATAGCTCTTGTTATCTTTAAAACTTGTGTTTCAACCAAATTATGAACATTTTTTCTTATCTATGGATCCAGAAAATTCCTTCAAACTCCACCTTCCCCCTACCCTTGCAATATAATTGAATCAAAACAATATATAAATAAGACTGACTCTAACCTAGGAATTCCGAAGAACTACTCTTCTTATTTTATCAAACTAAGCCATTAATCTTTCACTTAAGGTGTGAGTTGAATCAGTCAGATCTTTCAGAAATAAGACAAGTAAACTAGCGTAGTGGAAGCCCTAGGTTGCATTTGTTCATGAACCCATAACAGAGGCATCCAAAAGTGTCAGTGACACAAAAACAATTTTGGAGTTCTCTTCATGTCAGTGGGCAAAAAATAAAGAGTATGTCATATTCACAATCAGCTCTTGCTTAACTTCCAAGCTGACACTAGCCATGACTCAACTCAAAAGCTCTTTCAGTAAATTAGAGGTGTGGTATTCCACACTTCACAAACAGTGCATGACAACAATCACTTTGATTGTTTGGGAATAGATTTGTCCTTTATTCTTTCTTTTGGTTTCAAACTTTAGCAAAGATGTTTTAGTTAAGGTTTTCATTATGAAGTCCATCTCAGAAGGACTTGAGCCTTCCAGTCATTCTTCAGCCTGTTGTTACCTAACTTTGGGCAGCTACCTGATAAGCCTCTATCAAAACCTGGCAGGTTAGTAAGAGTAAGCAAAACAGTAGGAAAGATGCCTTTATTATTATTATTATTATTATTATTATTATTATACTTTAAGTTCTAGGGTACATGTGCACAACGTGCAGGTTTGTTACATATGTATACGTGTGCCCTGTTGGTGTGCTGCACACATTAACTCGTCATTTACATTATGTATATCTCCTAATGCTATTCCTCCCCACTCCCCCCTCCCCACAATAGGCCCCGATGTGTGATGTTCCCCTTCCTGTGTCCAAGTGATCTCATTGTTCAATTCCCAACTACGAGTGAGAACATGCGGTGTTTGGTTTTCTGTTCTTGTGATAGTTTGCTGAGAATGATGGTTTCCAGCTGCAGCCATGTCCCTAAAAAGGACACAAACTCATCCTTTTTTTATGGCTGTATAGTATTCCATGGTATATATGTGCCACATTTTCCTAATCCAGTCTGTCACTGATGGACATTTGGGTTGATTCCAAGTCTTTGCTATTGTGAATAGTGCCTCAATAAACATACGTGTGCGGCCGGGCGCGGTGGCTCAAGCCTGTAATCCCAGCACTTTGGGAGGCCGAGACGGGCGGATCACAAGGTCAGGAGGTCGAGAGCATCCTGGCTAACACGGTGAAACCCCGTCTCTACTAAAAAAAAAATACAAAAAACTAGCCAGGCGAGGTGGCGGACGCCTGTAGTCCCAGCTGCTCGGGAGGCTGAGGCAGGAGAATGGCGTAAACCCGGGAGGCAGAGCTTGCAGTGAGCTGAGATCCGGCCACTGCACTCCAGCCTGGGTGACAGAGCGAGACTCTGTCTCAAAAAAAAAAAAAAAAAAAAAAATACGTGTGCATGTGTCTTTATAGCAGCATGATTTATAAGCCTTTGGGTATATACCCAGTAATGCGATGGCTGGGTCAAATGGTATTTCTAGTTCTAGATCCTTGAGGAATCACCACACTGTCTTCCACAATGGTTGAACTAGTTTACAGTCCCACCAACAGTGTAAAAGTGTTCGTATTTCTCCACATCCTCTTCAGCACCTGTTGTTTCCTGACTTTTTAATGATTGCCATTCTAAATGGTATGAGATGGTATCTCATTGTGGTTTTGATTTTCATTTCTCTGATGGTGAGTGATGATGAGCATTTTTTCATGTGTCTGTTGGCTGTATAAACGTCTTCTTTTGAGAAGTGTCTGTTCATATCCTTTGCCCACTTTTTGATGGGATTGTTTGTTTTTTTCTTGTAAATTTGGTTGAGTTCTTTGTAGGTTCTGGATATTAGCCCTTTGTCAGATGAGTAGATTGTGAAAATTTTCTCTCATTCTGTAGGTTGCCTGTTCACTCTGATGGTAGTTTCTTTTGCTGTGCAGAAGCTCTTTAGTTTAATTATATCCCATTTGTCAATTTTGGCTTTTGTTGCCATTGCTTTTGGTGTTTTAGACATGAAGTCCTTGCCCATGCCTATGTCCTGAATGGTATTACCTAGGTTTTCTTCTAGGGTTTTTATGGTTTTAGGTCTAACATGTAAGTCTCTAATCCATCTTGAATTAATTTTCGTATAAGGAGTAAGTAAAGAATCCAGTTTCAGCTTTCTACTTATGGCTAGCCAATTTTCCCAGCACCATTTATTAAATAGGGAATCCTTTCCCTATTTCTTGTTTTTCTCAGGTTTGTCAAAGATCGGATGGCTGTAGATGCGTGGTATTATTTCTGAGGACTCTGTTCTGTTCCATTGGTCTATATCTCTGTTTTGGTACCAGTACCATGCTGTTTTGGTTACTGTAGCCTTGTAGTATAGTTTGAAGTCAGGTAGCATGATGCTTCCAGCTTTGTTCTTTTGGCTTAGGATTGTCTTGGCAATGCGGGTTCTTTTTTGGTTCCATATGAACTTTAAAGCAGTTTTTTCCAATTCTGTGAAGAAACTCATTGGTAGCTTAATGGAGATGGCATTAAATCTATAAATTACCTTGGGCAGTAAGGCCATTTTCACAATATTGATTCTTCCTATCCATGAGCATGGTATGTTCTTCATTTGTTTGTGTCCTCTTTTATTTCATTGAGCAGTGGTGTGTATTTCTCCTTAAAGAAGTCCTTCACATCCCTTGTAAGTTGGATTCCTAGGTATTTTATTCTCTTTGAAGCAATTGTGAATGGGAGTTCATTCATGATTTGGCTCTCTGTTTGTCTGTTATTGGTGTATATGAATGCTTGTGATTTTTGCACGTTGATTTTGTATCCTGAGACTTTGCTGAAGTTGCTTATCAGCTTAAGGAGATTTTGGGCTGAGACGATGGGGTTTTCTAAATATACAATCATGTCATCTGCAAACAGGGACAATCTGACTTCTTCTTTTCCTAATTGAATACCTTTATTTCTTTCTCTCACCTGATTGCCCTAGCCAGAACTTCCAACACTATGTTGAATAGGAGTGGTGAGAGAGGGCATCCCTATCTTGTGCCAGTTTTCAAAGGGAATGCTTCCAGTTTTTGCCCGTTCAGTATGATATTGGCTGTGAGATACCTTTTAATCTTAACCACTCTGAAACAAAGGTTCAGTTGGAGAAAAATTGTGAATCAACTGTGATTTGCAAGTACAGTCGTCCGCCTTCATCCATGGTTACACTTTTCATGGTTTCAGTTACCCAAGACCAACCGCAGTCTGAAAATATTAAATGGAATATTTCAGAAATAAGCAATTCATAAGTTTTTAAGTTACAATTTTATTTTTTATTTAATGTTTTTAATTGACACATAATAATTTTTCATGTTTATGAGGCACAATGTGATGTTTCAATATGCATATACATTGAGTAATTATTAAATTCAAGTAATTAGTATATCCATCACCTCAAACATTTATCATTTCTTTGTGGTGGAACATAAAAATCCCTCTCATCTAGCTATTTGGAGGTATACAATATCATATTATTGACCGTAGTCACCCCACTATGCAATAAGACACCAGAAATTCTATTTCCTTTCTAATTGTAACTTTGTACCAAGAGGACTTTCTCTCCTCATCTCCCTTCTCCTCCCCAGTTTCTAGTAGCTACTATTCTATTTACTACTTCTATGAAATCAACTTTTAAACATATTCCTATGATTGAAAATATGTGATATTTGTATTTCTGTGTCTGGCTTATTTTATTTAATGTCATGTCTTCCAAGCTCATCTATGTTGCCACAGAATTTTATTCTTCTTTATGGCTAAATAGTATCCCATTGTTTATATATACCACGTTTTCTTATCCATTCATTCATTGTTGAGCACTTAGCTTGATTCCATATTGTGGCTATTGTGAATAGTGCTGCAGTAAATATGGCAGGGCAGATATCTCTTCAACATACTGATTGCATTTCCTTTGGATATATACCCAGTAGTGAGATTATTGGATCATACGATAGTTCTATTTTTAGTTTTTTGAGGAGCTTCCATAGTGTTCCTCAAATGGCTGTACTAATTTACATTTCCAAAAAAGTGTGTAATAGTTCCCATTTCTTCATATTCTTGCCAATACTTGTTATCTGTTGTCTTTTTTATATTAGCAGTTCTCATTGGAATGAGGTGATACGTCATTGTGGTTTTAATTTGTAATTCTCTGATGATTAGTGATGTTGAGAATTTTTTATATACTTTACTGTGGTTTAAGCTTGTCCCCAGCAAAACTCATATTAAAATTTGATCCCCAGCGTGGCAGTGTTTGGAGGCAGTGCCTAATAAGAATTGTTTGGGTCATGAGGGTAGATTTCTCATGAATGTCTTGCTGCTGTTTTCATAGTAATGAGTTCTTGCTCTCTTGAGACTGGATTAGTTTTTACAGGAATGTTCCCACAAGAGTGAGTTGCTTTAAAGCCAGGACACTCCTTGAATTTTTATTCTTTGCATGTGTTCACTTTCCCTTAGACCTTCTTTGCCATGTTATGACACAACATGAAGGCTCTCACCAAAAATCTGGGCCATGACCTTGAACTTCCCAGCATGTGGAACTGTGAGCTGAATAAACCTCTTTTCCTTATATATATTTACCCAGTCTCAGGCATTCTGTTACAGCAACACAAAATGGACTAAGGCATACCTCTTGGCCATTTTTATATCTTAATTTGAAAAATGTTTATTAAGGCCTTTTGCCTATTTTTAAATCCAATTATTTGGGGATTTTTTGTTTGCTTGCTATTGAGTTGTTTGAGTTCCTTATATATTCTGGATATTAACCTTTTTTTCAGATGTATAGTTTGCAAATATTTTCCCCCATGTGGTAGGTTGTCTTCACTTTGCTGATTGTTTTCTCTGTGGTGTAGAAGCTTTTAAGTTTTATATAATCCCATTTGTCTATTTTTGCTTCTATTACCTGTGCTTTTGAGGTTTTATCCAAAATATCATTGTACAGTCCAATGTCATGAAGTATTTTCCCTATGTTTCCTTCTAGTAACTTCACAGTTTTGTATCTTACATTTAAGCCTATAATCCACTTTGAGTTTACTTTTGTCTGTAGTCATAGGTAGGGATCCAGTTAACATGATAAAAATCCACACTGTATATCCTACCCAGCTATTAGTTACTTAGTGGCCATGTCAGTTATTGGATTAATTGTCTAAATATCACTGTGCTTATGTTCAAGTAACCCAAGTTTTACTAAATAGTGGCCACAGGTTGCAAGAGTAGTAATGAAGGCTATTTGAATATGACAAAGAGAAGCCTCAAAGTGTTTCCCTTAAGTGAAAAAATGAAAGTTCTCTACTTAATAAGAAAAAAAATCATATTTTGAGGGGTTTTGGCATAAATTTTGTACTCAGTTATCTCCTATACATCTCTTGACAAAATGCCTGAAATTACTCCTTTAAAAGATTCACTCCTTTGAGTTTAAATTTTCTGTTATTGACCAAAACCCCTCACTTACCTGGAGGTAGTTACCTTTTCTGCTTGCGTATAATTTAAGCTGTGACTATGACCTTCTTCACTTGAAAATATAGAAATGTAGTTATTTAACAGAATAGAATGAGTGAGAGAGGAAAGATGAAAAAAAGTGAAATATAATGAATGGTTATTGATGGGCCCCATTCTAGCAAAGATGTTCTAGCTACTGTTCCTAACTCAGTTATCTCTCATGCATCTCTTGACAAAATGCCTAAAATTACTCTCTTACAGATTCACTCCGTTGAGTTTAAATTTTCTGTTATTGATTTCCCCTGTTAAACTACAGCTTCCTCTTCTCTCTTCAAAGTAACTGCTAAGCCATTTCCAGCCACTAATACCTTGTTGTGACATGGTACTTCAGATTAGTCAGTTATGGACCTGGCGCGGTGACTGCCTTTCTTCCGTAGCTGCTTCTATCTGAACCTGTCACTGTCCCATCAAAGCCTACCTATCTGTGATTCTACTCCCTCAATTCTAGCAAATAATTGACTTTTTTTTTTTTTTTTTTGACAGAGTCTTGCTCTGCGGCCCAGGCTGGAGTACAGTGGTGCCATCTCGATCTTGGCTTACTGCAACAAGCGATTCTCGATTCTCGTGCCTCAGCCACCAGAGTAACTGGGATTACAGGCAGGCGCCACCATGCCAGCCTATTTTTGTGTTTTTAGTAGAGACAGGGTTCTGTCAGGATGGCCAGGCTGGTCTCTAACTCTTGGCCTCAAGTGATCTGTCTGCCTTGGCCTTGCAAAGTGCTTGGGATTACAGGCATGAGTCACCGCTCATTGATGCGAAGGTGCATTGATGCGAAGGTGGTCTGCAGAACTCTGCAATCTTATTCCACCTGCAGCTTAACTCTGTGTAGGAGGACGCAGTGGTCCAAACATTCTATTTACTCAGCTTCTTGTAGGGAAGCAGAATCAAGCCATAAATGACTACCCAGATGTTCCAAAGTAGTCATTACATTCTAAAAATTGCAGTTATTGGTGAATTAGATAAAGAAAATACAGTAAAAAAAATATTTTAACCTCCTACTTGAATAAGAAATAAACTTTAAAATATGTTTACTCTAATTGTATGCTTTCTAAATTATTGATTTTCTGTCATTTTAAAATGCCACAAATTAGACATTATTTTTAATTTTGCAAACTGCTTATCTATATTTATCTAATTATTTACCAAATTTCTTGATCATCATTTCTTCTTGCATCACTGACTTTCCTTCAGGGATTACTTTCATTCTGAAGGATATACTGGACTATATTCTTTAGAAGTTCCTTTAGTAAAGGTCTATTAGGGGTAAATTATTCAGAGGTGTTTATTTCACACTTGTTTTTCCCATTTTTTAATTTTTATTTTTGTAGGTATATAGCATGTGTATATATTTATGGGGTACATGAGATATTTTCATAGTCATATAATGTGTAATAATCATATCAGGGTAAATGGGGTGTCAGTCACCTCAAGAACTTTTATGTTACAGACAATGCAATTATACTCTTTTTGTTATTTTTAATATACAATACATTATTGTTGACTGTAGTAATTCTGTTGTACTATCAACTACTATATCTCATTTATTCTATCTAACTATATAATATTTTGTACCAACTAACCATCCTCACTCCCTCCCACCCCAATACACTTCCCAGCCTCTGGTAACCATCATTCTATTCTCTATCTCTATGAGTTCAATGGTTTGAATTTTTAGTTTCTACAAATAAGGGAGAACATGTGAAGTTCATCTTTCTCTGTCTGGCATATTTCACTTAACAACCCATGTTGTTACAAATGACAAGATCGCATTATTTTATGGCTGAATAGTACTCCATTGTGTATATTACCAAATTTCATTTCTCAATACTTTTGTTGATGAACATTTAGGTTGCTTCCAAATCTTGGCTATTGTGAATAGTGCTGCAACAAACAAGTGAGGGCAGATATCTCTTCAATATACTAATTCCCTTCCTTTTGGGCATATACGTAGCAGTGGGATTTCTGGATCATGTGGTAGTCCTAATTTTAGTTTTTTGCAGAACCTCCAAACTGTTCTCCATAGTGGTTGTACTAATTTGTATTCCCACCTTATTCCTATATCCTTGCCAGTATTTGTTTTTGCCTGTCTTATCAAAAAAAGTCATTTTTACCAGGGGGAGATAATATTTTATTGTAGTTTTTATTTGAATTTCGGATGATCAATGATACTGAGAACCTTTTCATATGCCTGTTTAACATTTGTGTATCTTCTGTTGAGAAATGCCTATTCAAATATTTTGTCCATTTTTTGATCTGATTAAATATTTTTTTCCCATAGAGTTGTCAGATTGATAGTTTACAAATATTTTCTCCCATTCTGTGGGTTGTATGTTCACTTTATTGATTGTTTCTTCTATTTTGAAGAAACTTTTTAACTTTACGTGATCCAATTTGTCCATTTTTGCTTTGGTTGGCTGTGCTTGTACAGTATTACTCAAAAAACCAAGTCCAATGTCCTGGAAAGTTTCCCCAATGTTTTCTTTAAGTGGTTTCATAGTTGGGGGTCTTAGATTTAAGTATTTAGTTCTCTTTTATTTGATTCCAGTATATGGAAAAATATAGAGGTCTAGTTTCACTTTTCTACATATAAATAACCAGTATTCCCAGCACTCTTTATTGAAAAGACTGTCCTTTCCCCAAAGTATTCTTGGCACTTTTGTCAAAAATGAGTTCACTGTATATATATAAATTTGTTTTGGGGTTCTCTATTCTAGTTCATTCACTATGTGCCTGTTTTTATGCGAGTACCATGCTGTTTTGGTTACTATAGCTTTGTAGTATAATATGAAGTCAGGTAATGTGATTTCTCTAGTTTTGTTCTTTTTGCTCAGGATAGCTTTGTCTGTTGTGGGTCTTTTGTGGTTCCATATACTTTTTGGATTATTTTTTCTATTTCTGTAAATAATTTAATTGGCATTTTGATAGGGCTTGCATTGAATCTGTACATTGCTTTGGGTATTATGGACATTTTAACAGTGTTGATTCTTCCAATACATGAACATGAAATATATTTTCATTTTGTTGAACCCTCTTCAATTTCTTGCATCAATATTTTATAGTTTTTATTGTAGAGATCTTTCACATCTTTGGTTAATTCTTAGATATTTTATTTGTAGCTATTGTAAATGGGATTAATATCTTGATTTTCTTTTTAGGTTGTTCGCTGTCGGCATACAGAAATGCTACTGATTTTGTATGTTAATATTGTACCCTGCAAATTTACTAAACTTGTTTATCTGTTCTAAATATTTTTTTGTTTGAGTCTTTAGGTTTTTCCAAATAAAAGATTATATCTGCAAACAAGGATGATTTGGCTGCTTCTTTTTGAATTTGGATGCCCTTTATTTCTTTCTCTCATTTGATTGCTCTGTTTATAACTTTCAGTACTATATTGAATAGCTGGTGAAAGTGGGCATACTTTTTGTGTTGCATACCTTAGAGGAAAGGCTTTCCGTTTTCTCCATTCATTATAATACTATCTGTGGTTTGTCATACTTTTATTACGTTGAGGCTGTTCCTTCTATACCAAGTTTTTTGAGCTATTTTATTATGAAAGGATGCTGAATTTTATCACATGCTTTTTCAGCATTAATTGAAATGGTAATATGGTTTTTGTCCTTCATTCTGTTGATATGATATATCACACTGCTTGACTTGCATGTCTTGAACCATCCATTTATCTCTGGGATAAATCCCACTTGGTCATATTTAATCATATTTTTAATATATTGTGGAATTCAGTTGGCTAGTATTTTGTTGAGGATTTTTGCATAGATTGTCATCAAAGGTGTTGGTCTGTAGTTTTCCTCTTTTTTTAAGGTGTTTTTGTCTTGTTTTGATATCAGGGTAATGCTGGCCTCATAGAATGAGTTTGGAAGTATTCCCTCTTCCTCTGCTTTTTTAGAATAATTTGAGTAGGATTGGCACCTTTTTTTTTATCTTAAAATGTTTGAAAAACTTCAGCACGGGAGCCATCAGATCCCCATATTTTGTTTTCTTCAAGACTTTGTATTATGTCTTTGAAATCATTTGTTGTTATCAGTCTACTCAGCTTTTGGATTTCTTTATGGTTAAATCTTGGTAGTTTGTATGTGTCTAGGGATCTATCAGTTTTTCTAGGGTTTTCAGTTTATTGGCATATAGTTGCTCACCGTGGCCTTTAATTATCCTTTGACTTTCTGTAATGTCAGTTTTAATGTCTCCTTTTTCATCTCTGATTTTCTTCATGTGGGTCTTCTCTTTTCGTCTTAGTCTGGATAAACGTTTATCAATTTTGTTTATCTTTTGAAAAAGCCAACTTTTCATTTTGTTGATGTTTAATATTGTATTCTTCATTTCAATTTCATTCATTTCTGCTCTGATGTGTATTATTTCTTTTCTTCTAATACTGGACTGGTTTTGCTCTTACTTTTCTAGTTCTTTAAGATGCATCATTATATTTATTTTACATTTTCCTATATGTTATGTAGGCTCTTATAGCTATACACTTTCCTCTTAGTACTGCTTTTGGTGTATTCCATAGCCTTTGGTATGTTGTGTTTCTATTATCATTTGTTTTAAGTAATGTTTTAATTTCATTCTTAATTACTTCATTGACTCACTAGCCATTCAGAGCATATTGTTTAATTTGTATGTATTTGTATAGTTGCCAATATTCCTCTTATTATTGATTTTTAGTTGTATTTCATTGTGGTCGGAAAAGATGATTGATATAATTTCAATTTTCTTGAATATTTTAAGACTTGTTTTCTGGCCTAAAAGGTGGTCTATCCTTGAGAATAATCCACGTGCTGAGGAGAATAATGTATATTTTGCAGCCATTGGATGAAATATTATTTAAATATCTATTAAGTCTCTTTGGTCTATAATGCAAATTAAGTCTGATAATTCTTTATTGACTTTCTGTCTGGCTGATCTGTCTAATGCTGAAAGTGGGGTGTTGAAGTCTCCAGCTATTATTGTTTTAGAATCTGTCTCTATAGATCAAATAATATTTGCTTTATGTATTTGGGTGCTCCAATATTGGGTGCATATATATTTACAATTATGATATCTTCTTGCTGGATTGATCACCTTATTATTATATAATGACCTCCTTTGTCTCTTTTTATAGTTTTAGTTTTAAAATCTATTTTGTCTGAGATAAGTATACCAACACCTGCTCTTTTTTGGTTTCCATTTGCATATAATGTCTTTTTCCATCCCTTATTTTTCAGCATGTGTTTCGTTATAGGTGACATATGTTTCTTGCAGGCAAAAGATCATTAGGTCTTTTTTAAAAAATTTATTGAGCCATGCTGTATCTTTTGATTGGGTAACTTAACCCATTTACATTCAATGATATTATTAATAAGTAAGTACTTACTCTTGCCATTTTGTTATTTGTTTTAGTGGTTGTTTTGTGGTCTTCTTTTTCTTCTTTTCCTTCTTGACTTACTTTTAGTGGAGGTAGTTTTCTCTGATGGTATGCTTTAATTTCTTACATTTTATTTTTTGTGTATCTGTTGTATGTTTTTTGATTAGAGGTTACCATGAGTCTTGCAAATATAAACGATTATTTTAAACTGATGAAGACTTAACATAGACTGCATAAACAAACAAGCAAAGAGAAAACTTATAAAAACTCTACACTTTATCTGAGTACTTACACTTTTAACTTTTTGTTGTTTCTGTTTATATCTTATTGTACTATGACTTTAAATGATATTGTAGTTTTTATATTTAGTAAGTTCATTTTTTAGTCTTTCTACTCAGCATATGAATAGTTTATATAACACCATTACAGTGTTATAATACTCTGTGTTTTCCCGTGTATTTACTATTAACAGTGAGTTTTGTAATTTCAGCTGATTTCTTTTTGCTCGTTAATATTATTTTCTTTCAGATTGAAGAACTTTCTTTAGCATTGCTTGTGGCACAGGTCTGGTGTTGATGAAATTCCTCAACTTTTGTCTGGGAAAATATTTCTCCTTTATGTTTGAGGAATAATTTTGTTGGATTTACTATTCCAGACCAAAAATTTTTTTCTTTCAGCACTTATATAATGTCATGCCCCTCTTTCCTGGCCTATAAAATTTACATTGAGAAGTGTGATGCCAGACTTATTGTAGTTTTTTTGGATGCTGTTTCTTTTCTCTTACTGCTTTTAGGATTCTTTCTTTATCTTTGACCCTTGGACGTTTGAATATTAAATGCCTTGAGGTAGTCTTCTTTTTGTTAAGTCCGCTTGGTGTTTTATAGCCTTCTTGTACTCAGATATTGGTATCTTTCTCTAGATTTGAGAAGTTCTCTGTTACTATCCCTTTGAATAAACTTGCTACACCTACCTCTTTCTCTACCTCCTCTTAAATGCCAAAAATTCTTAGATTTGCCTTTTTGAGGCTATTTTTTATATCCAGTAGGCATGCTTCATTGCTTTTTATTCTTTTTCTCTTGTCTCCTCTGTGTATTTTCAAATAGCCTGTCTTTAAGCTCACTAATTATTTCTTCTGCTTGATCAGGTCTGCTATTAAAAGACTCTGATGCATTCTTCAGTATGCCAATTGCATTTTCAGCTCTGTAATTTATTCTTGATTCTCTTTAATTATTATAATCTTTTTGTTAACTGTATCAGATAGAATTCTGAATTCCTCCTCTGTGTTATCTTGAATTTATTTGAATTACCTCAATACAGCTATTTTGAATTATTTGTCTGAAAGGTCACACATCTTTGTCTCCACAGGATTTGTCCCTGGTGCCATACAGGGACATACATATTCTGATCATGCAATACAGCATAGTGGTGTACAGCACCACTGGAATACAGCAAAGTGGTGCTAAGAAGAAAGTTCATTACATTAAATGTCTATATCAAAAAGTCTGAAAGAGCACGAATAGATAATTTAAGGTCACACCTCACATAACTGAAAAAAGCAAGAACAATCCAAACCCACACGCAGCAGAAAAAAATAAGTAACAAAGATCAGAGAAGAACTAAATGAAATTGAAACCCACAAACAAAAACAATACAAAAGACAAACAAATCAAAAAGCTGGTTCTTTGAAAAAATAAATAAAATTGATAGATTATTAGTAAGATTAACCAAGAAAAGAAGTTTTAAATGAGTTCAATTAGAAATGAAATGAGAGATATTACAGCTAATGCCACAGAAATACGAAATATTTTTCAAGGCTACTATAAACACCTTTATGCACATAAACAAGAAAACCTAGAGGAGATAGATACATTCCTGGAAAAATATAACCCTTTTAGATTAAACCAGGAAGATATAGAATCTCTGAACAGACCAATAACAAGCAGTGAGACTGAAATAGTAATTTAAAAATTGACAACAAAAAAGTGTTCAAGACCAGACAGAATCACAGCTCAATTCTATCAGATATCCAATGAAGAATTGGTACCAATCCTGTTGACACTATTCCAAAAGATAGAGGAAAAGGGAGTCCTTCTTAAATCATTCTATGAAGCCAGTATCACGCTAATATCAAAACCGGGGAACGACATAGCAACAACAAAAAACTACAGACCAATATCCCTGATTAACATAGATGCAAAAATCTTCAACAAAATTTAAAACAAAAATCATGTGATCATCTCAATAGACTCAGAAAAAGCATTTTGCAAAATCCAACATCTCTTTATGATTAAAACCTTCAGCAAAATTGGCATAGAAGGGACATACCTTAAGGTAGTAAAAGCCATCTATTACAAACACACAGCCAACATTCTAATAAATGGGGAAAAGTTGGAAGCATTCCCACTGAGAACTGGAACAAGACAAGGATGTTCACTTTTACCACTTCTATTCAACATTGTACTGGAAGTCCTAGACAAAGCAATCAGACAAGAGAAAGTAATAAAGGGAATTCTAATAGATAAAGAGGAAGTCAAACTGTCACGTTCACTGATGATTTGATTGTATACCTAGAAAACCCCAAGACTCATTCAAAAAGCTCCTAGAACTGGTAGATACATTCAGCAAACTTAGGATACAAAATTAATGTACACAAATCAGTAGCTCTGCTATCCACCAACAGCAACCAAGCTGAGAATCAAATCAAGAACTAAATTTCTTTCACAATAGCTGCAAAAAACATAAAATATTTAGGAATATACCTAACCAAGAATATGAAAGACCTCTACAAGGAAAATGACAAAACAATGCTGAAAGAAATAGTAGATAACACAAACAAATGGAAACAAATCCAATATTCAGGATGGATAGAATCAATATTGTGAAAATGACTAGAAGAATACTTCTAGTCATTGGCTTAGGCTAAGACTTCATTACCAGGGACCCAAAAGCAAAAGTAATCTATAAATTCAATGCAATTCACATCAAAATACCACCATCATTCTTCACAGAACTAGAAAAAATTATCCTAAAATTTATATGGAACCAAAAACGAGCTTGCATAGCCAAAGCAAGTCTAAGCAGTAAAAATAAATCTGGTGGTACTGCATTACCCGACTTCAAATTATACTATAAGGCCATAGTCATGAAAACAGCATGGTACTGGTATAAAAACAGGCATGTAGACCAATGGAACAGAATAGAGAATCCAGAAATAAAGCCAAATACTTACAGCCAATGATCTTTGACAATGCAAATAAAAACATAAAGTGGGGAAAGGACACCCTATTCAACAAATGATGCTGAAATAATTGGCAAGCCACATGTAGAAGAATGAAACTGGATCTTCATCTCTCACCTTAAACAAAAGTGATCTCGAGATGAATCAGACTTAAACCTAAGACCTGAAACCATAAAGATTCTAGAAGATAACATTGGGAAAATACTTCTAGTCATTGGCTTAGGCTAAAACTTGATTAACAGGGACCCGAAAGCAAATGCGAATGTAAAAAAAAAAAAAAAAAAAGATAAATAAATGAGACTTAATTAAACTAAAAAGCTTCCGCACAGCAAAAGAAATAATTGGCAGAATTAACAGAAAACCCACAGAGTGGGAGAAAATCTTCATAATCTATACATCTAACAAAGGCCTAATGTCCAGAATCTACAAAGAACCCAAAAAAATCAGCAAGAAAACAACAAACAATCCCATCAAAAAGTGGGCTAAGGACGTGAATAGACAATTCTTGAAATAAGATATACAAATGGCCAACAAGCATATGTAAAAATGCCAAATATCACTAAATATCAGGGAAATGAAAATCAAAACCAAAATGCAACATCACCTCACTCCTGCAAGTATAGCCATAATCAGAAAATCAAAACCTAATCGATGTTGGCAGGGATGCAGTGAAAAGGGAACACTTATACTGTTGGTGGGAATGTAAACTAATACAACCACTGTGGAAAACAGTGTGGAAATTCCTTAAAGAACTAAGACTAGATACACCATTTAATCCAGCAATCCCATTACTAGGTATCTACTCAGAGGAAAAGAATTCATTATATGAAAAACATACTTGCACACACGTGTTTATAGCAACACAATTTGCAATTGCAAAAATACGGAACCAGATCAAATGCCCATTAGTCAACAAGTGGATAAAGAAAATGTTTTATTTATATATAAACATTTATATATATATAACATGTTCTTAATAAAGAAATGTTTTATATATATAACATTTTCTTTATATATATATACATATATATGTATACATATATATGTGTGTGTATATATATATAATGGAATACTACTCAGCCATAAAAAGGAATGAAATAATGGCATTCGCAGTAACCTGGATGGAATTAGAGACAATTATTCTAAGTGAAGTAACTCACGAATGGAAAAACCAAAGATCGTATGTTCTCATTCATATGTGGGAGCTAAGCTATGAGGATGGAAAGGCATAAGAATGATACATTGGACTATGGGTAATTAGGGGAAATGGAGGGTGGTGGTAAGGGATAAAAGACCACACATTGGGTACAGTGTACACTGCTTGGATGATGGGTGTACCAAAATCTCAGAAATCACCTCTAAAGAACTTAGTCATGTAACCAAACACCACCTGTTCCCCAAAAATCTATTGAAATAAAAAAAAAAATTAAAAACAAGAACAAAAAAACAAAGTCCTCTTTAATCTTTCCTCTCCTCTTCTCAAGTAGAAAGAAAGAATCTCTCTTGGGTGTTGCTACCTGGGGTTGGGGAAGGGATGGCACAAGCCCTGCTTTCGATGACCCAGCTGATGTCTCACTGAGTCATGTTATCCCAAGTCCACCGCCTCTGAGCCCAGCACGGCACCAGGACTTTCCCAAGAATTGCAGTCCTTGTGGCTTTGACAGTCTTTCAAGTTTATTTAGTACCCCAGAGCCCTTTAGTCCATAGTGGCAAGGCTTGTTGGAACTCAGGTTCCGACCACTGGGATGGGGGCGATTCCCCTCTGGCTAGGGCTGATCTAGATGCTCCCTCCATGGATCTGAGTTCTGTCCAGTGTTGCTTTCTGACAGGGCGGCACTGCGTTCCAATGCAAAGTCTCACATTCGCTGAGCTCTCCTTCCCCCAAGTGCATAGATTCTCTCTCTATGCCATGCAGCCCCTGCTGGGGGTATGGGGGTGGGGTGGGGTGGGGTCAACAATTAAAGACATTCTTTCTTACTCTCTTCAGGCCCCCTTTTGGTAATATGAAGTTAATATGAAGTTAAAACCAGGAACTGTAAACACTCATCTGGTTTTTGGCTCTTACGAAGGTATATTTTTTGTGTGGATAGTTGTTCCAAGTTGGTGTTCCTGTGGGATGGGACATTCTCTGGAAGTTTCCATTCTGCCATCTCGCTCCTCCTCCTCCCTTTCACACTTGTTCTTAAAGGATAATTTGTTGACTACATAATTCTATGTTGAAATTTATGTTCTTTCAGCACCTTGAATACATAATTTATCTTCTGTCTTTCATTTTTGCTTTAAGATGTTGGCTGTTAGTTTAATTGCTTTCCATTGTACATCATCTATTTTTTCCTCTAGCTTCTTTTAAAAGTTTCTCTTTGTTTGGGGTATGTCACCAAACGTCTGGACAAGAATTTCTTTTTATTTACCCTGCTTTGTATATTTTTTGCTTCCAATATCTGTGGATTCATGTCTTTTATGAGGTTTGGAAAATTCTTAGTCATTATCTTTTCAAATATTACATTTTTTCCATTCTCTTTACTGTTTTATGTGACATAATTAAAATTTCTCATCCTCTGTCTCATAAACTCCTCCTTCATATTTTCCATTTTTCCTTCTCTGTTGCATTATGCATAGTTTCCTGAGATGTATCTTCTAGTTTGCTAATATGTTCTTAACACTGTCTAATATGATGTTTAGCACATATGTTGATTTTTTAATGATTGTTTTCAGTGTTTCAAGTTTCATTTGGAGATATATATGTAGGTATATAATTTTGTTGCCTACTTATTTTTAGATGTTGGCATGCATTTCATAAAATAGTTTGTCTTAATCTGTTTTGTGCTGCTATAAATGAATAACTGAAACTTGGTAATTTGTAAAGAAAATAGGATTATTTCCAGTCCTATAGGCTGGAAAATGAAGAGCATGGCTCTGGCTTCTGGCAATGACATCCATGCCATGTCACAACATGGTGGAGAAGATCAAAGGAAAACCAGAACCATCCAATAAGGGGAAAACCTGAGAGGCATCCAGAGTTTATAACAACCGACTCTTGGCAAGAACTAATTCGTTCCCATGAGAACCAATAGAGTCTTGCAAGAGTTAAAACACACTCACTACTCAAGAACAACATGAAGCCATTCATGAGGTATATGCTCCCATGACCCAGACACTACTCTCTAGGTTCTAACTCTCAGCACTGTACCTTTGGGAATCAAATTTCAACATGAGTTTTCATGCGGACAAACAAACCATAACCAAACCATAGTGCAGTTCATGATGCACAGTTGTTTTATAATCTGTATGTGATTATTCAAGTAACTAAAGGAAGTCTGTTGGAATCTAAGCCTCTCATTTGCTTTTGATTTGTTTGCATCCACTCATAATGGTTTTGTCCTTGTGTGTTTGGTAATATTTTATAGTGAGATCACAGTTAATTAATATTTATCTGTGAGACTGCAAGGAATTTAGATTCAAGATGTTTTCCTCCAGAGAAGATTTGCTTTTGCCTCTGCATGTGCCAGGGTACATTACAAACCAGAGACCACTGTAGCTCTTTTGCAGGGGTGGATCTTGGCCTAATGCCTACAGGCTGAAATTCAGCTCCCTTGATTTCTGCCGGTTCAATATTAGTGTCCTTATCCATGTCAGCACTAATAATAATATTTACCCTGATATCTAAGCCATCTTTCTGCTTACTTGTTGCTAGCTGCATTTTTTCAGCTTACCCACTTTTTGGCTAGCAGAGAAGATGCCTAGAAACTTTCTCTTACTTTCTGAGCCCAACAATACATTAAACATCTGTTTTATTGAGAATATACTTGATGCATTGTGAGAAAGTTCCTCAACATATCTAGTCCACTATACAACTAGACATTCTCTTCCCACTCTTGCTTCAATTAACTGGTATCTGGATTTCTCTCACCTTTTATCAGAAACTGCCATTACAAAGATTACCTAAGAGCTTCACAGTACAAAATCTAAGAGAAGTTTCTGTCCTTGTCAGCACTTGACCTTCAATCTACCCTTGTCTTTCTCAGTTTCCTTTGTAAATTGTAATATCATCCATCCCTTAAATGTTTATGTTCTTTGGAATTTTAATCGTAACCCACACACTTTTAAACCCACACACTTTCCATGATCAATCTGATTTATTCTTCTGGTTCTGGCTACCATCTATATATTGATAACTCCCAACACTGTCTTCATCCCAAACAAACCTATCTATTCAACTTCCTGCAGTACTTGAATGTTCCATAGTTCCTTTATATTCAACATGTTGAAAACTAAATTTATCATCTTGCTGTCATACTCCCAACTCCTTCCTTCTCCTGTGTTCTCTATTCATACTGTGCAAGCCAGAAACCAGGCCATCATTCATAATGTTTTCTTCTCTTCAAGTTTTCACATTGAATAAACCACCTGACTATTCTACATCTCTGGAGCCATCTACTTTTCTCCAGCTTCAATGTCATTCCCCTAGTAAAAATAAGTCACTTTCATCTCTTGCTTGGGAGTATAGTGACAGCCTCTTAACTGGTTTCTCTGCCTGTCCTCTTGAACCGTCTCCTTCCCACCACCCAATACTGCCTCCATACTACAGTGAATAATTTTTCTAAAATATAATCGTGTTACTATTTTACTTAAAAGAACAACTAGTGATTGATTACAGGATAAAATTCAAATTCTTTTCCCAAGATCCTTTGCGATCTGGCCTCTGTCTGTCATCCAGCCTCATGTCTCTGTCATACTACATTCCCCTTCCATTGCTGTCACAATACTTGAAGGAATATTGAGTTACTTCCAGTTTGCCAAATATGCTTTCTCAAACAGAAGTGCCTCTGTACTTACTCTTCTCTCTCTCTCTAATCCTGTTACTTGTTATCTTTCATAGTTGGGTGAGGTGTTCTCTTAATATCCTGAATTTACCTTTAGTTTGTGTTTGTCTTATTGCACTGTAAATACTTTCTGTCTTCTTCATTAGACTGTGTCTTAAGGATGGTCTATGCCTCATTTATCACAGCACCTAAACGTACGAGGCATTCAACAAATGTTTGCAACGAGAAAATGGAAGAAAGCTAGCCTGCTACTTTAGCTTTATTTGTAGCATACTGTGGCAAACCGTACTGAGAAAGAGCAAAATGAATGTGCAAGTGCTTTAAGCCCTCTGGCCAACTATTTATTCCACATCTAACCTTAATGCATGTATGAGTGTAGTATATGCTGATCTCAGCCCATTTCTGCTCTTCAATTAGTTACAAAGAGTTCAATTAACTTCATACTCTAGTGCCAAGAATACTAAAGTTATGGTGTATGGACCATACCTTTATCAAGCCTTTATCAGCACTGATACGGTCCATATCAGATATGGACCATACCTTATTAAGCCTTTATCAGCAACGGAAGTAGGAGAATCTTGGTAACTATTTACTTAAGGAGTTCTGGACCTGTCTTTAAGTTTCTACTTTTATTTGTTTCTTCTGATTACACAATGAAGATGGGTTCTTAGATTAGTGTTAAATATTAACATTTTTAGATCTAAAAGTTAACCTAATGAATTTTCGATAACGAGTTTTTTGTTTGTTTGTTTGTTTGTTTGTTAATGAAAACAAGATGAGAATTTGTATCTTAAAGGAGAGGAAGGGTGGGCCGAAGCATCTAACACTATTGTTTCTACTTTTTAACCTGTTTCTGCTGCTGCCATCTAGTGTTCTGTCTGTGCTGTCTGCATTTGCTTTTTAGCATCAACTGGTATCTCTCTGTATTCCTAAATACCACTGCAGGAAGGGATCTGCATATTCTGATTTTTCTGTTCAATGTTCTATTTCATGACACTTAGGATCAAATATGCCGTAGTAACTACAACTGTAGCTCCCAGCTGTGAAAGTCTTTGCAGTTTACAAAGTGCTTTTACACTCTTATCATCTCAGAAGATTGTTCCTGATAGTGGCTTTTCCATGGTCCAACAACTACAAATTTTCTAAGGAAAATAATCATAGCATGTCAGAGGTGGAAAAGCTATTAGAGCACAGCTAGCCAAGTGGTTTTTATCTTTTTTTATTTAGTGTGTGTGTGTGTATATGTAGCTAATATCTATTAAAGTTGTTGGGTAAAGTAATCCCATATGATAAACATGAATTAAAACCTTAAGTCAATAAAAACATTTCCCATCAATAAATACTCTGATTTGTCAATAAGTTTTTGTTCAATCTTCATCTCAAGTATACATGTTAACAATTTTGAAAATATTTAAGTAAATGTATCAGTATTTCAGAAATGTTCATTGCCCTTCCTAGCAAGTAGACTTAGATGGGAATTCATCTTTAAACCATGCTACTTTCTGTCCTGGAGGATTCCACGGAGGTGACTTGTGGGGAGGGATAATGCTGATGATATTTCCTCATCAGCACCCCCTGTCCCCACCTCACAATAGACACATACCTCCTATATCTAAGAGCATTGTTTTACTACTTTTATATGTTCTATCTTTTGGGGTTCTATGTAATTTTTTTTCTGCATATAGTTTTGTCCAGAGCCAAGATTTCACTCCTTAAAAATTGAAAATCCATTTTACAGCTGAGAAAATTGAAGTTCAGAAAGGTTATGTCATGAGTAAAAGGTCACACAGTTATCAAGTAGCAGAGTAAAGACTGGAACCCAGGTCTGCCTGATACCAAGGCTCAAGCTGGCGTCTCAGACAATGGAGTTGGTTATAATAAAAGAAATTAAATCCAGATAGCTAAAACAAATAAATAGGCAAGAAAACAAAGGCCTTTTTAAAAATTGTGGTAAAATATACATAACATTAATTTTATCATTTTAACCATTTAAAGTATACAACTTAGTGTCATTAAGTATATTTACAATGTTGTGTAACCGTCACCACTATCTATTTCCAGAACTTTTTCATTATCTTAAACAGAAACTACATACCCATTAAACAATAATTCTTTTTGGCCATAATACAAGTCAAAAAACAATAGATGTTGGTGAGAATGTGGTTAAAAGGAAACACTTCTACGCTGCTAGAGGGAATGTAAATTAGTACAACCACTATGGAAAACAATATGGAGATTCCTTAAAGAACTAAAAGTAAATTTACCCTTCGATCCAGCAACTACACTCAGAGGAAAAGAAGTCATTATATGAAAAAGACACATGCACACACATGTTTATAGCAGCACAATTTGCAATTGCAAAGATATGAAACAAACCTAAGTGCCAATGAGTGGATAAACAAAATGTGGTATGTATATACCAGGGAATACTACCCAGCCATAAAAAGGAACAAAATAATGTCTTTTGTAGCAACTTGGATGGAGTTGGAGGCCATTATTCCAACTAAAGTAACTCAGGAATGGAAAACCAAATATTGTATGTTCTCACTTATAAGTGGGAGCTAAAGTATGAGGACACAAAGAAGTATACAGTGATATAATGGACTTTGGGAACTCATGTAGGGGAAAGGTTGGGAAGTAAGTGAGGGATAAAAGACTATGTATTGGGTACAATGTACACTGCTTAGGTGATGGGCACACTAAAATCTCAGAATTCACCACTTAATAACTCATCCCTGTAACCAAAAACAAACTGTACCCCCAAAACTATTGAAAAATAATAATTAAAAATAATAATTCCCTATTCTCCCCTCTACTATGCCCTGACAAAACCAAATACTCTATGAATTTGAATTCTCTAGTTACCTCATGTAAGTGGAATCATAAAGTATTTGGCCTTTTGTGACTGGTTTATTTCACTAAAATAATGTCTTTGAGGTTCATTCATGTTGTAACATGGGTCAGAATTTCCTTCCCTTTTAAGGCTGAATAAAATTCCATTGTATGGAACATATACCGTGTATTGTTTATCCATTCACGGACATTTAGGTTGTTATACCTTTTGCTTATCATGAATAATTTTGCTACGAAAGTTGGTGTACAAATATTCATTTGAGTCCCTGCTTTCAATTCTTTTATACCTCAAAATGGAATGGCTGGATCATATGATATTTTTATATTTAACTTTTTGAGAAACTATCAAACTGCTGTCTATAATAAGGAAGTCTTTTTAAAATGATTGTATTATAAATTTATACAATGTATTTGCATATAATGCATTTACCACTACCAAAAATATTTTCCATCTACATTAAAATGTTTTTTCACAGAACTTTGTTGTCTTTAATCAAGAACACCTTATGATGTTTTACTCCTGCTTATACTGAAGATTATTTTGCTCTACATATAAAGTTACAAGGCATTGAAGTTTTTGGCGACAGTTGACGCTGAGATCTAGAAGTCCCATTTTGACTATGAAGGCACACTTCTTGGGAATCTTTTCCTTTTTGTCTACCTTCTGCAACTTATTTTGACAAGACTTTAATTTAATAGCACTCCTGGCATTTATTTAAGCAGATTTGCCTCCAAAAGGTGAAATAATAAAATTTGTTTATCGCACTATTTTCTTGGAGTTACTTTTGAAAAATTAAACGCTCCACTTCAGTGTTGAGTTCTCAAGTTCCCTGAAGCATGATTTTCAACATCTAAAATTTTTCACTTGATTTATTAATAAATTAAACCAAATTACCAACTTACACTATCATATCACATTGTGTCTTTTACCTGATGTGCCTCTGTGGTACAGATTAAATGTTGCCTTTATTGTCACCTCAAGCAAGAATACGAAAAGGATCCATCAAGCAGACGCATAATATGATATCAAGACATTTCTACAATTCTTCTATTATTGCTGATATCAGTGAGTATGACAAAAATAAATTTGCTTGAAGAAAGTATCCTTAGATATACTGGTTTCTAAAAGACAATGCTACCAACATAGTAACAATTTCAAGAAATTAATTAACCAAAAAAATTTTTTTTTTGCAAATCTACTTTGTGCCAAGTAATCTTTTAGATTAACAAGAGAAACAAGGTCTTCATCTTCATGGAGCTGCAAGTCTAATGCATTGAGACAGACAAGCAAAGATAATTTCAAATAATGATGAGAACACAAGGTGGGGAGGGCTGTTTTATTAGATAGGATTGCCAGAGAAGACCTTTCTAAAGATATGATATTTGAGCTGAAACCTAAATAAGAAGTAGGAAGCAGACATGCAAAATATAATTCAGACAGAAGGACAGCAAGTCCAAAGGCAAAATATAATTCAGACAGAAGAACAGCAAGTCCAAAGGCAATGAAGCAAAACAACAAAGGCAGGGAGATCCCAAATCATCTAGGGTCTTGTGACTTATGGTAAAAAGTTTAGATTATTGGCTGGGCACAGTGGCTCACACCTGTAATCTCAGCACTTTGGAAGGCCGAGGTGGGCAGATCACCTGAGGTCGGGAGTTCGAGACCAGCCTGACCAACATGGAGAAACGCCATCTCTACTACAAATACAAAAATTAGCCGGACGTAGTGGCACATGTCTGTAATCCCAGCTACTCGAGAGGCTGAGGCAGGAGAATCGCTTGAACCTGGGAGGCGGAGGTTGCAGTGAGCCGAGATGGCGCCATTGCACTCCAGCCTAGGCAAAAAAAAAAAAAAAAAAAAAAAGTTTACATGATCATCCTTAGTTCACTTTATATCAATACAGTTAAATTATGAATGATTCTACATTTCAGTTCAGAAGTTTACGGAATTAAGTGACAATTTCCTCACTCCTGTGATGAAGAACAAGCTACTGGAAGTAAATCTTATTATAGTCAATTAAGTGATCATATCTCTGCATCTTTTTTTTGTACAAACATGTGGTTGGAATAATAAGCTCAGACACTATTGATGAAACAGAGAGAAACTGGTTTTTAACCCTTCCAAATGAAGTGTATTACAATAGGAGAAAATGGAATTTGATTTAAAAAATAATTAAAACCACATAGTTTTATGGATTTAGTGGTAAAGCCTTAGAAACTTTGAGCCAGGCAGAGGTGATAAACCATTTGTGAATTGCAATACAAAGCTTACAGGCCTTAACATATTCCAGTTGATTCTAATACTTTGAAACAGATAAAATTTGGAGTCAATGAAAGGAATTTATATAGCTATTGGGGTCTCACCATTTGTATGGCCACGTCCTCACTCCTCTACCCGAGTTTCCTTTCTGTTCTGCTTTAGGAGGAAGGAACAATGAGTGTTGTGAGGGCGGAACGTGACCTTAGAAAAGGGCTAGTTTCTAATATCTGACAGAGGAATAATGGAGGTGTGCAGAACTTGAAATACTGCCATTTCATCTCTTCGATAAGGCTCATTAACAATCTCACAAAGCCATATTACATAATGAATAAGGAACACCCTTTTTCCCCAATATTTTTGAAGTTTGGGCTGTGGGAGTAACTCATCTAAAAGGGCTTTGGTGTTACTGCTGGTGACTACCCTGCTGTACTTCCCAGGAAGCTAAAGATGAAAATCGCTCAGTTCTTGCCACAGCTCTGGGTAGCCTTCCAGTCATGGGACTAGACCTCTGTTATCTATGGTTTTATTGTCAGCTCCAACGCTCAAGTTGAAACTGAATCCTCGATATGGCAGTATTCAGAGGTAGGGCCTTTAAGAGGTGACTGGGTCATGAGGGTTCCATTCATGGATTAATGGGTTAATGGATTAATGGGTTATCGTGGGAGGCGAACCAATGGCTTTTTAAGAAAAGGAAGAGAAACTTTAGGTAGCACATTAGCAGCCCCCTCACCAAGTGATGTTCTATGCCATCTTGGGACTCTTCAGAGTCCTTATCAGCAAGAAGGCTCTCATCAGATGTAACTCCTCGACCTTAGATTTCTCAGCATCTGAGCGAAAAATAAATTTCTTTTCTTTATAAATTACTTAGCTTCAGGTATTCTGTTATGAGCAACAGAAAACAGACTACGATAGCCTCCATCTTGCAACTAAATAATTGGAATATGCAGCGGTAAGTATCTTTCACTAAATTATTTTCAGTAGCCAAATACCTATTACTTTTTTCCACACACCTATTTCAGAATACCATTCATATTTCTTCACACTATGTTGGTGGTTGACTCACATCAGGTGGAAGTTGTAGAAGAGGGGTAATGGTGACAAATTATCAACAGAAAAGCGCATTCCTCTAAGCTGTCACTTTTGAGTATTTCAATTACATGTGGGAGAGGAAAAATATTTTAAAAGATGCCAGAATCATGATTTAAACTTAATCAAAACTCTTTTTATTTAATTTTAAAGAAAATCTGATTAGTCTGTCATTATTCGAGGCTCTTTACATTTTTAACATCATTATTGAGATATAACTTATATAGCATAAAGTTAACTGCTTTAATATGTACAGTTCAGTGGTTTTCATTATATTTACAGTTGTACAACCATTACTGTAATCTAATTATAGAACATTTTAATGACCCCCAAAAGAAACATAAAGCCTATTAGCACATCCCCACTCCCTCCACCCTAACTCCTGGCAACCACTAATCTACTTTCTGTCGCTATAGATCATTCTGTACATTTAATATACAGTTGACCCTTGAACAACATGGGTTTGAACTGCTCTGGTCCACTTATATGCGGATTTTTTTTCAACCAAACATGGATCAAAAATGCAGTATTCACAGGGTGCAAAACCCACATATATGGAGGGTCAACTTTTCATATATGCAGCTTCCCGAGGGCCAACTCTGGGACTTGATTATGTGCGGATTTGGCTATATTCAGGCAATCCTGGAACCAATCCCCCATGTATACCAAGGGACGATTGGTGAAATCACACAATATATGACCTTTTGTGACTGGCTTATTTCACTTAGCATAATATTTTCAAGGTTCATCCATGTTGTAGCATATATCAGTACTTCAATCTTTTTTAGGATAAATAATATTCCCGTGTATGAGTATAACACATTTTGTTTATTCACCAGTTGATGGACATTGTGTTGTTTGTATTTTTTGGTTTTTATGAATAATATTGCTGTGAACTTTTGTGTACAGCTGTGTGTGCGCGCGCGTGTGTGTGTGTGTGTTTATGTGTGTGTGTCAGGGTCCTGCTCTGTTGCTCGGGCTGGAGTGTAGTGGCGCAATTATGGCTCACTGCGGTCTCTATCTCCCGGGCTTAAGCGATCCTTCCACCTCAGCCTCCCAAGTAACTGGGACTACAGGCATGCGGCACAATGCCCATCTTGTGTACAACTTTTTGTGCGGACTTATGTTTATAGTTCTCTTGGGTACATGGTAACTCAGTTTAACTTTTTCAGGAGCTGCAAAAATGTTTTCCAAAGTGGCTGCACAATTTTACCTTCTCATCAGCAAGGTATGAGGGTTCCAACTACTCCACATCCTCATCAATATTTGTCATTGTCTTTTTCATTATAGCCATCCTACTGGATGAAAAGTGGTATCTCATTGTGGTTTTGATTTGCATTTTCCTAATGATTAATAATGCTAAGCAACTTTTCATGTAACTATTGGCCATTTGTTTATGTTCTTTGGAAAAATGTTTATTCAAATTATTTGCCCATTTGTAAATTGGGTTATCTTTTTGTGGTCGAGATTTAAGTTCTTCACATATATTCTGGAAACTAGACCCTTATCGATACATGATTTGCAAAACATTTTCTCCCATTTTTGGGTTTTCACTTTCCTGATAGTGTTCTTTGATGCACAAAAGTGGTTAATTTCGATGGAGTCCAATTTATATTTTTTTCCTTTGGTTGTTTGTGCCTTAGGTGTCATACCTAAGAAACCATTGCCTAATCTAACAAGTATTTATACCAGGGTTTTCTTCAAAGCGTTTTATAGTTTTAACTCCTACCTATAGGTCTTTGATCTATTTTGAGTTAATTTTTATATGTGGTGTGATGTAGTGGTCCAACTTTTTTTTCTTTTTTTTTTTTTTTTTTTTTTTTTTTTTTTTGGGGGTTTTTCCTTGTTTTCCGGGTGGGGGTTGGGTGGGGGGGGCTCGGCTCTCGTTCCAGCCATTCTCCCGCCTCAGCCTCCGAGTAGCTGGGACTACAGGCGCCCGCCACCACGCCCGGCTAGTTTTTTGTATTTTTAGTAGAGACGGGGTTTCACCGTGTTAGCCAGGATGGTCTCGATCTTCTGACCTCGTGATCCACCCGCCTCGGCCTCCCAAAGTGCTGGGATTACAGGCTTGAGCCACCGCGCCCGGCCTTTTTTTTTTTGCATCTGGTTATCCAGTTGTCACAACAACATTTGTTGAAAGGACTATTCATTTCCCCCATTGAATTGTCAGCGCCACTGTCAAAAATCAATCATAGATGTATGGGCTATTTTCTGTGTTCTCAGTTTTGTTCCACTGATCTGTATGCCCATCTTCATTTCAGTACCCCATAGTGTTCCTTATAGTAACTTTTAGTAAGGATTGAATTTGGGGAGTGTGAGTCTTCTAACTTTTTCTTTTCAGGATTGGTTTGGCCATTCTGAGTTCCCTGCATTTCCATATCAATTTCTGCAGGTTTTGCAAAAAACAGCCAGCTAGAATTTGGCTAGAGATTGTGTTGAATCTGTAGGTCAATGTGGGGCATATTACCATCTTAACAATATCATGTCTTCCAAATCGTAAACCTGGAATTACTTTCCATTTATTTAGGTATTCTTTTCAACAATGTTTTGTAATTCTCAGTCTACAGGTCTTGCACTTATTTTGCTAAACTTACTTGTAAGTATTGTACCCTTTTTGATGCTATTGTAAAGGGAATGGCTTTCTTGATTTCATTTTTGTATTCTTCACTGCTAAAGTAAATAAATAACTGATTTTTCTATCTTGCTCATGTATCATGCAAGCTTGGCATACTTGTTCATTTGTTCTAAAGCTTTTTTCATTCATTCTTTAAGATTTTTCACTATATAAGATCATATCACCTGCGAATAGTTTCACTTCCTTTCCATTCAGCCTATTTTTTTTTTAATTGCTGATGTTAGAACCTTAGACACTATTGAATAGAAGTAGTGAGACCAGAAATCCTGTCTTAAGGAGATCCCCTGATCTTAAAAGGAAAGTATTCAGTATTTTACTATTGTGTTACTTGCCATGAATTTTTCATAGGTGCTCTTTATCTTTTGAGGAAGTCTCCTTCTATTCCTAGTTTGCTGCAAAGTTTTATCATAAACGCTGTTGAACTTTATCAAATGCTTTTTTTTATTCTAATGATTATGATTATGTGATTTTGATTTTATTATTTTAGTATGGCATATTACATTGATTGACTTTTATATTTTAAACCAACCTTTCTAGGATAATCCCATTTGGTTATGGTATACGTACTTTTTATATGTTACTGGATTTTGTTTGTTAGTATTTTTGATGACTTTTGTGCCTATATTCAAAGACTATTGGCCTGTAATTTTCTTGTAATGTCTTTGTCAGATTTGGTATCAGCATAATACTGGCATCATGTAATTAGTTGGAAAATATTCCTTTCGCTTACATTTTCTGCAATAGTTGTGAAGAATTGGTGTTTAAAAAAGAAAAAAAAAAACACTTGGTAGAATTCGCCAGTAAAGCCATCTAGGACTGGGTTTTTTTTGGGGGGGGGGGGGGGGGGCAGTTTTAAAATCATTAATTCAATCTCTTTACTTGTTATAGGTCTATTCAGACTTTCTATTTTATTTTTAGTCAGTTTTAATAGTGTCTTTCTAGGCATTTATCTGTTTTTTTCCATTATCGAATTTGTTAGCATGCTGTTATAGACTGAATTGTGTTCTACCTAAATTCACACGTTGAAGTCCTAACCACCAATGTGACTGTTTGAAGACAAAACCTTTTATGAGGTACTTAAGGTTAAATGAGGTCATAAGGCTGTGGCCCTACTCCAATGACTAGTGTCTTTATTATAAGAAAAGGAAGAGACACTAGACTTGTGTGTGTGTGTGCACATGCACAGAGAGAAAATGCTATGGAAGAATATAGTAAGAAAGTGGCTATCTGCATGTCATGGGGAGAGGCCTCAGGAGAAACCAACCCTGTCAGCACTTTGATCTTGGACTTCAAGCCTCCAGAATGTGACAAAATAAATGACTGCTGTTTAAGCCACACAGTCTATAGTATCTTGTTATGTCAGCCCTACCAGACGAATATACCATTGTTCTCAGTATTCTCTAATAAGCCTTTTAATTTCTGTGAGGTAAGTAGTGATGTTCTGTCTTACATTTCAGATTTTAATAATTTGAGTCTCTTTGTATAACATTCCTTACTGCTTTCTGTTCCCTATTTCATTCTTTTATTTCTGCTCTTCTTATTGCCTTCTTTCTGCTTGCTTTGGGTTTAGTTTTCTCCTTTTTTTTCTAATTTTCTAAGCTGGAAAGGTAGGTTATTGATTTGAGAACTTTCTTCCTTTTATATATAGGTACTTGCTACCATAAATTTCCCTCTCAGCCCTGTTTTTGCTGATCCCATAAGTCTTGGTATATGTATTTTTCTCTCAATGTACAGTAATCCTCTCTTAATCACAGGAGATGCATACCAGAACTCCAAGTGGATGCCTGAAACCAGATAGTACCAAACCATATATATATATATATATAATCTGATAAGAGCTATTAAGTGACTGTGGGTGGGTAGCATATACAACATGGATATGCTGAACAAAGAGATGATTCGCATCCTGGGCAGGACAGAGTGGGATGTGTAAGATTTCGTCACACTACTCAGAAGGGCATGCGATGTAAAACTTATGAATTATTTATTTCTGAAATCTTCCATTTAATATTTTCAGACCACAGTTGACTATGGGGTAACTGAGGAAAGCAAAATCACAGATAAGGGTGGACTGCGGTATTTTCTGATTTGTTATGGTTTTTCTTTGGTCTGTTGGTTATTTAGGAGTGTGTTGTTTAACTTCCACATATTTGTAAATTTCCCAAGTTCCTCCTGTCATGAGTTTCTAATTTTATTGCACTGTGGTGGAAGAATATACTTCGTATAATTCTGATCCTTTTAAACCTATCAAAGTTTGTTTTATGGTCTTGCCTACAGTATATTCCAGAGAATATACCACATGCACTTGAGAATGTGTATTCTGCTGTTCTTAGGTGGAGTGTTCTATGCCTGTTAGGTCTAGTTGGATTATAGTGTCGTTAAAGCCTTTTATATCCTTGTTAATTTTCTTCCTATTCCATACATTATTAAAAGTGGGGTAGTGAGTCCCCAAATATTTGCTGCTGAACTATTTCTCCTTCAATTCTGTCTACTTTTTGGGAGCTCTGCTGTTAGGTGCATATATTCATAATTGTTTTTTTCTCCCTGAGGGACTGAACCTTTCATTATAAATGGAACTCTAAGTTTTTGTTTTAAAGTCCACTGCTTGTATTTACCATATTCTCTCTACCTTTCTTGTGATTGCTGCTTGCATTGTATGTGTCTTTGCCATTCGTTTACTTTTCATTTATTTGTATATTTAAATCTATAATGTCTCCTGTAAATGAGTTTTTAAAAAAAAATGTATTAAAATCTGCCTTTTGATTAGATCATTTAATCCATTCACATTTCATTATTTATATAGCTGGATTTACTTCTGCCATTTTCCCTTTTCATTTTCTACATCTTATGACTATTTTGTTGGAAACTGGATTTTTAGATAATGTATTTTAGTAATTCTTGGTACTGACACCCCTAACCCTCCATGCTTGGAATTCTTATCTGCTTATGTGTTTAGTAAAAGGCTGGATTATTTTATTGAAGTCTCTTTATCCTCCCAGGTGTTAAGAATCTTATGTTGCTCCTCAGGGAGGCTCATCTTCTGGTATGCCCACCTGGGATGACAGTGGCTTGGGTAGGGCTTTCTTCCTCTCTTTCTATGCCCACACGCAGCTGTTAGAATCCACTAGTCACAAACCGATTATTTAATTGTTTTCAGTAATGCCCTGTGGCATAAATTGCTCTAAACAAATCCAACTAAATGCTTGTTCTTTTGAAGGAATAGTTTTTGGTTAGTGTTTGATATTGTTCTGACCCTAGGAGGACTCCTCCCAACTGTCTTACTCCTTGGTTCTTTCCGGCAAGCTAGCTTGCCTACAGGTTAGTCTGTAGGTTGAATCTCTTCACTCGCCTTTCTCCACAATCTCCATTGCTCTTAAAGAGCACTCTTAAGGCCTGTTGTAACTAAAGTCAATTCCTTTGGAAAGAGATTATAAGCTGTATGTTTTATAGTCTGCTTCTCCCCCCAGGCAAAATGTCTGAGCCAGGGTTCTGGAGCTGGTTATGGGGACAATGGCAAGCTTCCGGGGACAGAGTGTGCCTTGTGTTCTTGGCTGAAGCAGTTTAGAGTGAAGTCTGGGATGCGATGAAAATAAAGAGAGTAGTTTTGGTTCGAATACCACAGATTCTCACCTTTCTTACTGAATTTTCACAGATTCTCTTGTTGCTTGCCCTGTGGACCATCTCCAGAGGCTTGTGTTTTTTAAAACATAGTTTCCACAAGTGTCACTGAGGAGTGAGTTATTGGAGTTCTTCACGGTCATGACGTTAGTCAATCTTTCCAATGACTTTTACACTTCCTAAATTGAATTTGATAAGGCTTTCTTATGAAAACAGAAACCTAAAGCAGTTCATACGGGATTTGACTTCAAATAAATAACTTTAACAAGTAGGATACAGAGCTTATAAAGATTATAAGAAAATTGAATCTCCAATGGAAGTATGTTAGACTAGGAAGGTGCATAAAGAAAGGATAAGCTTTTTTTAAAATAGAAACATAAAGACCTTGCAAATCATTTAGTGATCAACTTCAGCCTTACACAACTAAAGATAACTGAAACCAAGGAGAACAAGGAACTTGGCTAAAGCCACTCAGCAAGTCTCCAACAGCTAGTATTAAAACTAGCCCGATGAGAAGTGGCATGCATAATAGTTAAACAAACAGGTTTTGGAAACATATCTGAGGATAAATCCTGCCATTTAACAGCAATGTGATATCTGGTCAATTCCTTTGCCTTTCTAAACCTCAGTTTCCTCATCTGTAAAAGAGTGTTAACAATAATACCTAATAGGTTTGAGATCTCAAGGAACACAACTACTATAATGCAATAATTATAATATTAAAATGTCCCTATCCCCACCAAGAATCCTTCTGCAAATTCTCCCTTCATGCACCTGCACCTCTACCAAAAAGCAAAACAAAACAAACAAAAAACAACACAACAATAAAAATACCCCAAAACTTACGTGGGGCCTTCCCAAACCTGTTTCCAGTGATGTGAGGCTGCTGTGCTCACTGAAGGCGTTGACATCCAAACCCTGAACACTATGGAATTTCATTCCTCATTAAACCTTCAAACCCCATTCTCTTCTCTCCTCTAGTTAACATGGTTCTTAGAAAGATCTCAAAGGCTTCCCTTATCCCCTTAACTCTCATAATAACTACAGTACCTGACTCCAGGTCAGGCTACTTCCATTGAAATACACATTGTGAGGAATATAAGCAAGGCTGCATGACAGTATCTAACCACAGAACAAAGCTCTGACCTAGATTTCTAGCTTATGTTCTCCTAATACAAGCAAAGATTAGTGTAGGTATAATCAGCTAGTCAAACCTGCTGTACTTTATCTAGCTAGAAAAATAAACCCAATTAATATATTTTATTTTCTATTCCCTCTTTGATTTTTACAGAGATCTTTGTTGACATAATTCAATAGTCTATCTGCTGAAAGCCAACACTTTTCCTTGGATGACGATCAGACCAAGTGGAAGCTGTTTAGGAGAGGAGAAAAGATGGCATTGTGAAATATGAATGAGATTAACAAAAATGCTATGAACCAAATGCAACTTGAGTAGGCCTAATGTCTTCTCAAGGACCACTGCAAAACCCCATTTCTTGAGAATAAAGAGAGCAAATGCACAAGTCTTTGAGTTAAATTACTTGAAACATTTCCCCCTAATAGCCCCTAATAACAACATATACTGTGACAGAAGAGTTATAAAAAAATTTAAATCAGCAGTGGTTCAAGTTCACTTTACTATATTTATAGGGCCACTCGACCTTTGTCAACCAACACTCCTGTCCCAAAGTCTTAATTAGAAAAAAAAAACCCACAAATAATTAAAACGATTCCAAAGGACTGGTATATGGATTGGTGTAAAAAAAAGAGTGACACTGGCCAGTTGCGGTGGCTCAGGCCTGTAATTTCAGCACTTTGGGAGGCTGAGCAGGGCGGATCACCTGAAGTCAGGAGTTTGAGACCAGCCTGGGCAACGTGGTGAAACCCCGTCTCTACTAAAAATACAAAAATCAGCCGGTGTGGTGGTGCACACTTGTAATCCCAGCTACTTGGGAGGCTGAAGGCAGGAGAATCGCTTGAATATGGGAGGTGGAGGTTGCAGTGAGCCGAGACTGCGTCATTGGGTGACTCCAGCCTGGGTGACAAGTGTTAAACTCCGTCTCAAAAAAGGGGAGGGGAGGGGAGGGAAGGGAAGGGAAGGGAAGGGAAGGGAAGAAGGGAAGGGAAGGGAAAGGAAGAAGGGAAGGGAAGAAGGGAAGGGAAGGGAAGGGAAGAAGGGAAGGGAAGGGAAGGGAAGAAGGGAGGGGAAGGGAAGGGAAGAGGGGAAGGGAAGGGAAGGGAGAAGGGAAGGGAAGGGAGAAGGGAAGGGAAGAAGGGAAGAGAAGAAGGGAAGGGAAGGGAAGGGAAGAAGGGAAGGGAAGGGAAGAAGGGAAGGGAAGGGAAGAAGGGAAAGGAAGGGAAGAAGGGAGGGGAAGGGAAGGGAAGAGGGGAAGGGAAGGGAAGGGAGAAGGGAAGGGAAGGGAGAAGGGAAGGGAAGAAGGGAAGAGAAGAAGGGAAGGGAAGGGAAGAAGGGAAGGGAAGGGAAGGGAAGAAGGGAAGGGAAGGGAAGGGAAGGGAAGGGAAGGGAAGGGGAGTGATACATTAAATAACGAGTAAAACTGAGAGATAGTTCAAAGGATGTAAAGTAAGAACACCCCAAAACAAAAACCCTAAATTAAACTCAGGGATTAAGTCAGGAACACTGTTGCATTCTCTGAGAACTGTACCTGAAACCCGTTTGAACTCAAACTTCAAGGCTTTGCACTGGCAAGGAAGCACAGAGTAGGGAAGACTGCAATAACAGATCATTTTTTAAAGTCACACATTGCAAAGCACATTTGTATATATTAGCACAATCTTCAAAATAAGATAGAAGTAAATCCTCTACAGTTTTCTTGGGCATTTACTTTTTTGTAAGAGTGTGTAAGATATACAATTCAATCATTTGAGCTTCAATCATTTTTCTACTTCCAAACCTGGTAGTATTAAAAATTCCAAAGCACTAAGAGGTTTAAAGATCCATATCTCAAGGTCCTCTTTATTAAAAGATTTGAGCCAGAAGCAAAAACAAAGGTTATTTTCAAGATACACATGCATGACTTAGAAGTCTCCATTTCATAGAGATTGGGAAGAAAGAAAGTAGAACAAAACATCTTATTAATAAAAGTTAAGACTAGAAACCTGGAAGCAGATATGCTGGATGAATCAAGGCTTTTCTAGTGAGTAGCCATGTAGGCTTAGGCAAATTACTTGATTTCACTAAAACTCATCTTTCTGATCTGAAAAATCAAATTAACTGATAATGTCATTCTGATGATTGAGATTATGGACTCTGTGAACTGTAAAGCTCTTTATAAAATTCCAGTGCTTGGCACATAGAAGACACTCAGTAAATGCTGAATGAATGAATAAAAAAGTGAACAAATCTAGGTAGCAACAGTCTAGTCTTTTTTTTTTTTTTTTTTTTTTTTAGCTGTTTCTTCTCACTAATATGAAGACAACAGGCTACAACTTCCCGCTGGTAAGTATCTTTTTTGAAGGAGATGCCAACACATGTTTAGAGAAAGAATGTGGCTCATTACCTCAGATAATTCTCCGAGAATTTCTGCTTGAATACTTATAAGCAAAGTTATAAAAGGTATTTTTAGTGTTAAAAACTTGTCGTTTTATTCAGCAGTCTTAAATTTTTGAGAAAACTGGAAAGCAAAAATGTATGTACCACAACCTTCAACTACTGCTTTGTTTTAATAACTTCTTTTTCTTATGAAAACGACAAACCACATTTAGAATAAAAATGAACACAAATCTACAAAAGTAAAAGGATGACTTGGTAATTTCATGACTATGAGGATATCATGGGCATATTTTTTGCTCTATAGGGTCAGACTAGACAAAAACACTTGTTTTATAAACAATACTGAATCTAATTTATAAATTAAAATTTAACATATGGAAATAATTCAGAACTACCAGCACTTCATTATTAATATTTTAGATGAATAATACTCAAGGGTAACAAAATAGTACTTTTCAAATGATTACACAATTTGGTATGCAAATTTCATTTAAACATATTGTAAGCTTTTTTTAAAAGCCAAGGGAGGACGGAACATGTTAGCAGTTTCCTCGACTTAAATTACTTAACAGACTATACAAAATTGCCAATACAAATTAACATGTTGTTATACAAATTCTAACTATAATTGCAACATGACAAAAATCAACCACAAAAATCCTTAAAAATGAATAAGCTCCACCAATTAATATTAGTCACCTAAATTAAAGAATTTAAAATGTTTTTATTTCTTCATATATTTACTTACAAAACTTATAAAATTGAAGAGAACTGCAAAGATGCTGACCAGGCAACGCGGCAATTCAAAATTAATACTAGAATCAGAAAGACTTTTAAGTCTCCAACATCAAATTAAATATTTGTTAATTAATAACTGTTAAAATTAGATGTCTAGAATTATAATAATTAAAATTATAAGATTTTATAATTATAATTAAATGTTTATAATCTGTAGATAAGAACTTCATTAAGGCAATTGTCACAGCTGGCAAAGAAAAATCTATTAAAGTAACATAGAAAGGAAAGAAAAATGTGTCCCTAAAACTTTGGGGAAAAAATTGATACCATAAAAATTTTACTTAATATTATTGTTTGATCTACCTATGTTTTGTAGCATTAAAAAGCCCTTAAGTATTTATATAAATGACCTGAGAAAGCCACTGTAAGCTTATAGGCTTAACTATCCCACCAAAAATCCCATTTAAAAGATCAACTCACAGGCTCAATATATTGGTTTTATTTTGCACATTTTTGTAAAGTAGCTTTAAATTGTCAAGAACATATAATTGAGAGAGAATGGAGAGCATCTTTTCCTTGACCTTCTCAAGTTGGAAAAAAAAACGGATCCTCAGGCTGGAGTACAGTGGCATGATCACAGCTCACTGCGGCCTTGACCCCCCAGGTTCAAGTGATTCTCCCACCTGTCTCCCAAGTACCTGGGACTTACAGGCACACGCAACCACGCCCAGCTAATTAAAAAAAAAAATTGTTTTGTAGATATGGTGTCTCACTATGTTGCCCAGGCTGGTCTTGAACTCCTGGGCTCAAACAATCCTTCCAACATGGCCTCCCCAAATGCTGAGATTATAAGTGTGGGTCACTGTGCCTGGCCTTAACCAAAAATTTTTAATGTAAGATTTTTATATCCTTAAAGAGGACTATCTCTAACCAATTAAGCAACTAAACAAAATACCAAACAACTTATCTCCACTTCAATCTCTGAATATTGTAAAAAATCAGGCTACTTTTGTCCTAAATACATTTTTTTTATTCTAAATACACAAAATAGACAGTATATACATCAAAGATACAGTCCAGTCTTTGGCCAGCTTATTTATCTTGTATCTAGTGGAATGTTTGCCACTGGGAGACAAATTCTGGTAACTATATAGGTTATGAATGTTCCTGTTAGAGCATTCAGATCATTTCACCTCACTTCTCTCCCTCCTACACTTATACTGAATTAAAGCACCATTTACAGTATAGGTAATCTGACCATATATTTTAAAATGCCAGGGATATATAGCTCAGCTGTTAAAAGTCATAAGTCATAAATATATTAGAGATCTATTCATTTTGAAAAGCTCTGCAAAACAAAATGTTGACAAATGCTTTGCAGGCTGTTATTGAATGCACCAAGCAGCCCACATTTAAAGTGTAAACATCATATTTATTATCCTAAAAGTGACCCAAAGAATATTTGCAATGTCTAAGATGAAAACAAAAACAAAAAACAAAACCTTTTCTTTGATAGGAAGAAGCATCCTAGTTTCTCAGATTAAAAAATAATAGTAATAAAATATTCTATGACAAAGAAACAAGACCTAAGAGTTACATGTTACAATCTCTAAAGCTGAATAGGTAACTCCATATTTCTTTCTTCTGGTTAATTTTTCTCTGGTACATAAATTAAGGCATAAAGCAGCAAGAGTGCAATTGATTCCAAACAACTTGGAATTTTATTGTAAACATCCCATAAAGAATGGCAACAAATTAGTCCAGTTTTTTGTCTTTGAAGATAATTGCTTATTAATGACTGACAACTGCCAAACAAAACATCTTTTATAAATCAAGCCAGTTTAGATTACCTTTTTTACTGAATTTTAGTTTAATGGACATTTTGCCCATATACAATATCATATCAACTATGAACTGATTTTTCCATCTTAAAATGTATGGATACCAAGAACAAATAAAAGGTACAGTTATGTTAATACTGTGTAAGAGATTACAAAAGACAAGAATGATAAGTTACAGGACAAAGAAATAAATTACTGATTGCCATCACCACAGTATTGTTTAAGAGTTAACATTTGAAGTACTGCCTAATGTGTATCTGGTGACATATGCAAAAACACATTTCCCAACTGGATTTCTAAATATTTTTGCATATCATTTTAAAATTCAATTACCAGTGGTGGTTTCATTATGTTATCAATAGTTTTATTTTTTAAGAAAATACTTATCATGCTTTTATATGTCAAAGTCTCATATTCTAGATTTAATTTAGAAGAAATGGGCATACATGTAAATAAACAAACACAACTTAATTCTAAACTGCAGGGCCTTTCTACTATACTTCTCCCATCAATGAATCAAAAATTGCCAATCTTAAGTGTGGTAAATTAGGTGCAGTTTTCATGGCAGAAAGGAAAGTGAGGATAAAAGTAAGCAGGATTGAAAAGATGAAAAAAGAAACAATCAATAATAAGGGTATATAGGCCGGGCACGGTGGCTCACGCCTGTAATCCCAGCACTTTGGGAGGCCGAGGTGAGGAAGGAAGGAAGGAAGGAAGAAGGAAGGAAGGAAGGAAGGAAGGAAGGGAGGGAGGGAGGGAGGAAGGAAGAGTGGGAGGGAGGGAAGAACGAAGGAACAAAGGAAAGAAAGAAGGAAGGAAAGGAGGAAGGAAGGAAGGGGAAAAGAAAAGAGAAAAGAAAAGAAAGAAACCTGAGTGCTACCCATATTCCACAAAATATAGCACCATGAAAAAACTTAATTTTATGTTGGAATTTAATCAAAACTTGGTAAAGAAGCTTTGCGAAAAGATGAGAAACAAAAAAGCATGAAAATACTTTCATACTAATTTTTGAAACAAGCCATAAAAGTGACCTTAGAATATTCTATTTCTGATAAACCTTTCATAAAGCCTCACGCTCCACAAAAATATTGGGGATGGGGTTAGCATTTAAAACAATGGACTTTACGTGTCAAAAGTTCCATCCCTTCCCCTAGAACTATTCATCTCAGAACTCAAAATATGACTGTAATTGTTTAAAAGGCTGGACAGCAAAGTATACTGAAAATTATATATGATGCAAGTCTCCCTTTTATGGATGTGAAAATTCCAACTTGAAGATACGTACCAGTTGGTAAATGTACATAAAATGATTCCCAACATACATAAACAAGCAAAAGGTGTTTCAATTCCCCATTACCAGAAACACACAAATTTTTGAAAAATGCTCAAAAAAGTTTTATCAAAAAGTTAGAAGTGGCATTTACATCTTTCTCTTTCAATCACTCTATTATTGTCTGATGACAATCTATGGGATTAAAACAAAAACAACAAAAACATAAATAACTGAAATGTACTTCAAAGCATTAGAAGGCTGAGTTAAATAGCTGAGCACACAGTTGTGCAGAATGAGATTTATAATTTTACTCAGTTACTTTGTTACTTTGCATCTGGGTGAAACAAAGTGTTGTAGAGAAGAATTCCAACACAAGTCTGATTTCTGGGGAGGGGAAAAAAAAAGAAAAAAAATTAAAAAGGGAAACAAAAAGAATAGAGGGACACAGATACATGATACAATCTGGACTGGTTATCTAGAAGGCATAATGAAATGGATGATCAAGCAGTAAATATACAGGCTAAGAGCTGTACAGAGGCAAAAAGTTGGTAGACTGTCCTCCATACAAAATGTTCTCTTTTTTTGAATGTCGGAGATAAGGTGTGTCAAGTTGGGGAAAAAACTTTACACACATACAAGTGCACAAACACACATATACAAAAATTTAGTAATTGGGCTAGTAGGCTAGTGAATGTTTGAGAGAGCATCCTATTGCTGAAAGAGAAACACACAGTAAGCCATAGAAGAAACACACAGTTCAGATTTTATAAATATATACACACACTAAGATCTTAAAGCTGGGAATTTAAACATTATTAGCATTTATGAGAAATATTACAGCTCACTGACTATTCATATCTAGCATAGGATTAGGTTTATACATGTATATGCTCTCATGGGCCTAAATATAACAGTGGTTTTTCTTAGCAATTTAAGATTTAGGCTTTTCTTCAAAATTCTTTGTTCATTTCCTACTTGCTTTGCTATGGCTGGACCCAGATTTTACGTAAGTTTAAAGGGCCTCAAAGAAATTAAAATGATAAAGTAATCAATGTGATACTAATTACAACACATTCACAGGAGGTGGTATTACAAGAAAGCAAAGTGTAAATTGGGGGGAAAAAAGTCCAGATATAAAAGTAAAAATACTATCTTCCAAACTTTTATTTTCACACTTATTAAAATAATTTGCATGCAAACAGAAAATTATCTGTTTGTTTAATAAATGATAACTATGTTTATCTAACATACCCTGATGACTAACTCTTTAAATCTTAATAACTGAAATAAACATTACAGCAAAGTGCTGTTCACTAATATTTTCACAGTATTTCACTACATATAAAATATGCTTTAAAATGTCTTCAGCCTTATTATTCTAATTATCTAATTCTAGAAAATCTTGACATTTGGGAAATAAATGTGGCATTTTTATTTTTCAAAATAAATTATAAATAAAGCTCCAGATAGCCAAAATCACACAAATGTCAATTCTTCTACATTTCAAGAGGTCAGCTCTTCATAGAAGAATGTCAACAAAAAATTTCACACTAAAATGATACATGTGATCCATATTTGGGTATATCCAGGAATTTAAGTAACTATGTTACTTAGATCAGGATAGGCCAAAGTATTATTGATTTCAGGAATACAGGCACGATTTATTCTAAATGCCCAAGAGATAAATAACTGAAACAGCACGTTTTAGGAAAAACCAAATGTAGTTTCAAATAGGAACGTTTTGAATCTCTACTATGGTTAAAAGTGGCAGCTGAGTTACAACCAGTAGTAGTTTTGGTTTAGTGAAAAAAAGACTACAACAAAAAAATAGCTTGGTCTGCTGTCTAGTAACAGAAGTTAGTGCCATTAACAATTCACAACAATACTTTCTCTTAAAGCCTGAACATCATTTCTACTGCAAGTGAAAACTGCTTAAAGATGTTAGTCCAAGAACAACCCTACTGCCGACCCTACCAAAAAAGCAAAGTTTTATGTGTGTACACCTTCCTCTGCACTTAAGGGTTTTCAGATGCATGAAATGATTGAAAGCATGAGACAAACACATTAGCTTAAGAAAAATCCTGGGATAGCTAGGTATACACTAAGAAGTCTGTTTTATCCCATGAGCCTGATCTAAGTGCAACAAATTTGCTGTTACAGAAACATAAATTGATATTATCCCTCTTACCTCAGAAATGTAAGTATCTAACAAATCAACAAATCTGTAATATTAAATTTGGGGACTAAAATTGACCTTGAAACTCAAGCTCACTTATGGAACCATGTGCACTCTACTGCTGTAAACAAGACAATAAGGGTTTTTAAAGATGCTTTTTATCTATAAAATAATGATTCACAACATCAGTGTGCAGTGCAATAAGGTTCTTTCCTGAAAGACTAGAACAGAAGAACCCTTTGGAATGATATGAGCAGAATCTATAAGTTGATTCATAATACTAGCTAGCCAAAACATTCCAACTCAAACTAGGTGCTTTGTTAAATTTTAAGATTCAAATGAAAACCAGTAACTCACAGCTGTTAAATGTAAGTGGAGCAGAAATATATGAGCAGTAGCCCAAGTCTACTTACACAAATATGTTCATGTTCTAAGAAAGTCTAAGGTAGAGCATACTATACTTATGAAAGTTTGTTAATTACAATTATTAATTTGAGAGCCAATACAATTATTAACAACCTCTCAGCTTATAACTTATGGGTATTCATTCCTACTAAGCTTGTTCTATTTCTCCTTAGTCAGTAAGGAATAACAGCATCTATTTTCCTTAATGTTTCCAGTAGTTGTAGTTAAGAGGTAGCTGAGCTACTGTTCAAAGAAGTTGTTCTTTGTGGATGAGGATTTTTCAAATGTTTAAGTTATTTAAGCTACACAAATTCTATTAATGCAATAAAATGTGATAGGAAAAAAAATTGATGCAGGAAACTTTTGCATTTGGCACCTTGTCTAGATTGATACCTCAAGTATTCTTTTTTAATAAAGTTAATGCACACATCAGAACACACCACGAAGATCTGCTACATATTTACAAGGCACCAACCCTTTCTCACCTTTAACGTGAATTATGCAAATCAATGAAAAGCATATCAAGATCCCCCCACCCCCCAAAAAACTGTAGTATAAATATATACTTCAGTTCAGTACAAGTCATGAAAGTTTGGCCTGGGAAGAGTAAAATAATCCAGATCGCTCTTACAATATAGAAACTGTAAACATTTAATAGCTGCCTTTAGGATTGGTGTATTGTGCAAAAGTTATTATTACTGGGTATAGGAATCAAAATGGCAAAAACAAACTATATAAAACTCTGTAAGAAGGTGCTATACTTCTGTGATACAAAAGCAAAAGAGGGCTATTCTATTGAGATAAAAATGTCATGCTACTCTTAAGAAGCTGAATGCTCCTTTAATGTAGTAAATCTGTAGTGTGTCTGTGTTGTGTTTCGTGTGTGTGTGTGTGTTTGTGTGTGTGTGTGTGTGTGGGCAGAATTTCTTTTAATTTAAGGCCTAATGAGTAAGGCTTATTTGAACAAATGAAGTGTGGAGATCAAAAGTCTTGAAACAAATGTATACTGGCATAAATGGAAAAGCACCAATGTGAAAGGAAGCAGAAGTCCCCACACAACTTGCTTTGTAGATTTCCTGGTAAATTCCCTGCAGTAGAAGGCCATTGAATTTTTTAAGTTATTCTAAATTTATTAACTGTTAATAATTCCATCCCATGAGATGGCTAACCCTGGCTTTTTCTGTCATTTTACGCACTCTGCCTGATCTGGATGTACCAAGATTCAGAGGATCCTCAGTGGACACAAAATTGTCATTATCAGAATCATCATTATATAAAACAGTCCTCCTGCCTTGGTTTCTTGTTTTAATTCGAGGCAGTCTACTGAAACGTCCTGAAAACATGGTATCAAATTCATCATCTGCAATACGTGCTCGTTTGGCTCTGGTAGCTCCTCTAGAAGCACCTCTTCCTCCTCTCCCTCTTCCCCTCCCCCTAGTGCCACCTCCACCTCTTCCTCTACTCCCTCGTCCCCTGCCTCCTCTTCCTCTGCCTCCTCTACTCCATCTACCCCATCTTCCCCATCTGCCTCTTCCTCCTGTGCCTCTGGTCTTCCAATTTCTTTTTCCATTGCCATGTTGCTTTCTGAGTTTTCTTTTAGGTCTGGTTTGTATGAATTTGCTATAATCATGGTCTCCATCTACGTAATCTTGATCTGTTCTGGAAGTTGATTCAGAGTCAGAGTCAGAACCACAGGTACTTTCAGAACTTAAACTGGATCCTAACTCTCCACTTTCTGAGGTGGATAAACGAGACTTCTCTTTTGTTTCTTTTTTCTCTTTATCTTCTCCTCCCATGTTTTCATCTTCTTCTGATGCACTAAGTAGTTTTCTCTTGATTCCTGTCCGGGGCTCTCTGCCATCACCATTTGTAAGGGGTCCATCAAGGGAGTGATCTAAATTAAAATAAATGATTTTTAATTGTTAAGCTTCAACATTGACAAAATGGTTATTTAGGTTCAAAAACAGTCTACAGTTCCCAAAAATACATGGAATAAAATCACAGAGGGTGTCAGAGTTAAGAATTTAAATTTCTTCAAAATATAAGATATTAAAGTGTTCATTTTTGTCTGCTTTTTTGGGAGGGGGAGGAGATTATGGGGGTGGAATGATGGCAATGAGGTTTAGGCAGAAGTTTTAAGGGCCTACTTCAGGAAGAATTATCTGAGAACATGAATTAGTTTCATTCATTTGGTCAATAAATTTTTATTCATTGTCTACTATTAGCAAGGCATTGCTAGAAGATTTGAATATGGCAATGAAAGGGACAGTCCTTGCTCTTGGAATCTGTATTTTAGTGGGAATACCTTGAAAGATAATAAAGTGATAAATTAATAATAAAATTTCACACAGACATGTTATAAAGAGGATTTTTAAAAAGAGTATTTATGTGTAGAAGGGAGTGTATTTTAGATAGGGAAGACTTCTCTACAGAGGTAGTATTAGAAGAAATAACTGAATGAAGTCAGATGTAGGGAAAGAACATTCCAGAGGAGGGAACAGAAAGCAAGCCAGTATAACCATAGTGGAATAGAAAAACAGTGAGTGGTAGGAGATGAGTGCCAGTGGAAAATTTTAAGCTGGAGAAAGAATCTGATTTATATTTTTAAAATGGTATGGTTGCTGTATATAAAAAAGATCACAGAGGAGGCAAGACTGAAAGTGGAAGGAGAGACTGTTTGGGTGTCCCGTGCAGTATTCTAGGTAAGACATGATGAAGGATATGTCAATAGATGTGATGATAAGTGACTATATTTGGAATATTTCCTTCTAGAGAAACATTTCAAAGGCTGAACTGATGGGACTTGCTGACAGATCATATGTCAAGTGTCAAGCACAGAATGAAGACTGACTCCTAGGTTTTATGGTCTAAGCAACTGGGTGAATGGTAGAGATATTTTGAGGTAGAGAACACAGAAGGAGCAACAGGTTTGAGCAGGGCACTGGAAAAATCAAGATTCCATTTTAGATGTTGACACAGATCCCAGGAAAGACTTTTAAAAAAAAAAAAAGAAAGAAACACCAGTCTGGAGCTCAGGGGAGAGGGTGGAGCTGGAGATATAATTGTGGAAATTTTCAGTAGAGATAATATTTAGGGTAATGAGAACTAGGAGAGCTCACTGAATGAGTAAGTAAAGACAGACAAGGTGGCTGAAGACTGAGACCTGAGATGTTCAAACATTTAAAGATAAAGAAGAACCAACAAATAAAATGGAGGACCAGCCAGTGAGGTAGGAAGGAATCAAGAGAGCAGACTGGAAGAATTGAAAAGAAGTAAGATTAGGGCTGAAGATAATTACAAGATTAATCTAATAAGTCTGGGTGTTATGGACTGAATTGCATCCCTTCAAAATTCATGGAAGCCCTAACCCCTGAAGCGACTACATTTGGAGATTAGGGCATTTAAGGAGGTAATTAAGGTTAAATGAGGTTATATGGGTGGGACTGTAACTCAACAGGACTGACGTTCTTACAGGAAGAAGAAGAGATACTAGAGGTATTTCCCTCTGTCTCTCTGTAGAGGCAAGGTCACATGAGGACAAAGCAAGAAGGTGGACATATAGAAGCCAGGGAAAAAGCCCTTATCAGATACACATCTATATGGCACCTTGACATTGGATCGAGCCTCCAGCTCTGTGAGAAAATGAATGTCTGCTGTTTAAGCCACCCAGTCTGTGGTATCTTGTTATGGAAACCCAAGCTGACTAATACTCTAGGCTGGAGACTAGGGTGATAGCAGTAGAAACTACACAGAAGGTTTAAGTGGTATTAAAGAGTTGTGGAATTCACAAAACTTGGCAACTGACTAGGTATGAGGGGTAAATGAAGAGTCAAAAAACACTGAAATTTTAAGCTGGGTGGCAAGAAAGATGGTGATACCATTAACTAAAATAGTGAGCAAAGAAAAAGAAGCAAGTTGGAGATGCAAAGATGATAAGCAACCGAAGATTTTTTTTAAATTTTTTAAGGAAGCACTTGGAAATTATTCTAATAGAATAAAGAGATATCTAAGCGGTGCATATACATTTGGAGAGTCATCACGTCAAGATGACGGATGCAGTCATTAGATTCCTTTATTTGTGGAAGACAAAAACAAGCAAACAAAAAACAGTGGCAAACTCTGCAAAGAGAAGAAACAGAAATAAAAGATATAAGCTAATCAATAGAGTATAGAAGCTTAAGAGTAGAGTTCATAGAGAAGGTAATCAACCACATGCAATGATACAGAGATTGAGAAGTTAAAAACTAAAAAACGACACTAGCTGGCCACTGAAGAGTACTGATGAGTTCGAGAACAGCTTTTGAAGAGTGGTCGGGACAGACACCATACTACAAAGGATAAACGACTCTGTGGATGGGAAAAGCAAAATAGATGAAGGAAACATGGATTAATCTTGGCAGTGGAAGGAAGAGTAAAATGAAAAAAAGGCAATGACATAAGTATGCAAGATCAGAGGAGACACTAAAGATATAAATTGGGAAAGACAAAGGCACTAATTATTTTCAAGTAATCAAATATGTTTCAATATTTCTTACATAGCCACTATAAAAATATCTTTGGAAAAGCCTATTTTTAAGTTATTTGATAGTTAAATAACAATGGATAAGCTACTTAATCTTGCATTAAAATGTATATAAAATTAAACGTATATTCCAATAAAATTATTTGAAAAAGCATATTAAATATTATTCACAAACTTCAAATAGCTGAACATGTTAGAACTTTCTTTGAATACATTCAAAGTCCCTAATATAGGACTAAGTATAAGAAGAAAGTTTGAGTAACAATAAACTTCAAATATTTATGATAATTGATGTCCCTTGTATGGTCCAAGATAGAGGCACATAATGAATTAGGTCAGTGATTTCTTTTCAAGCAGTGAACATTTTTCTCCTAATAAAAAGTAAAATAGCATTTCCTTATATGAAATAACAAACAGAACTGTCTGGTTAAATGCAGAAGGTTCTTCTGAGAATGCCTGAAGTACTTTTGTGGATGCCCCAGAAACGGGCAGGGCATAGTCTGAAAACCACTGACTTTGTGATACAGCAGGCCCCTAGGGAAGAGGATATCTGACTTATATAACTGGAAAACCTTAAGGAAGGTGGTAGAAGCGGCTGTTGACTGAAAGAAGGCTCATTTCTCAGCCCAGACTCGTATTTTTACTGCAGTGGGCCACAAAAATATGAGACCTATTTAAAGATGACTTTGGAAACTCTCCTTTCTTATTAATATGGTTTAATAAATGAAAAATCCTAAATGTGTTTTCATGTGCTTGGGGAAAGAACTCTTCATTTAGTTTTTTCTCCCAATTCCTTTTATTTTATTTATTTATTTTTGAGATAGAGTCTCACTCTGTCACACAGGCTGGAGTGCAGTGGCACAATCATAGCTCACCGTAGTCTCCTACTCCTGGCTCAAGCGCTTCTCCCACCTCAGTTTCCCAAGTAGCTGGGAGTTGTGTGCCACCACATGTGGCTAATTTTTACTTTTTTTTTTTTTTTTTTGGTAGAGATTAGGTCTTGCTTTGTTGTCCAGGCTGATCTCAATTTCCTGGCCTCAAGTGATCCTCCTACCTCGGCTTCTGAAAGTGCTGGGATTACAGGTGTGAGCCACCATGCCTGGCCCCATTTTACATTTTATTTTAAGACTAAAATACATTTGCAAATAGCTATTGGAAATCTGTTAATGGCCTGTTCCCAGTTATGAATATGAAATGCTATCTGACTCATATGTGACAAAATTCTCATTAACTATAAGGATATACTAGTTTTTACTATGCCAATATGTCAGCTTTTAAATGATTTATCTTCTGTCATAAAGAAATAAATAATAAATGTCTTGTCCCATATTTATTTCCTACCTTGTTTAACTGGCAAAACTCTATTCCGCAATGATTTGGCTTTCCCTGGGTCATGGCTATTTCCACTTCGGCTATATCCACCAAAGCTCGATGAAGAAAATGGCCCATCTGGCTCATCATCAAGTAGATATAGTGAAAGCCCTTCAGCAGCATCTGAAACTTGCATTTTAAAAGATTTTAATACTAACATAATTATCATGTTTTCAGGAAAGGCTACTTTTTAAAACCATATCTCTCTTATGTTATTCCAACACCAACATTATAAGTTTCTCTATTCCAACACCAAAATTATAAATTTCTCTAACAAAATGATATGAATATTTTGAGAACAAATGGTTGAATGTCAGAAAAACTTGTCCAATTGCACATCACAAATTTTCAAATATTACGTTGGTAAATATATTATAGATGAGTGCTCTGAGATATTATAGACATTAATCATTTAATCATAAAATTTTAAAACTAAGAGACTTTTCATGTAGTCTAATAAAGAAAATTAATCATACGGCCTAATGTCATACTCAGGGACACAAAACTAGCAAGTAGAATTGGGAATAAAACACAACGTTTAAAAATCTAAATCCATTGTTCTTTGCACTATAAACCATGCTGCCTCTTCCATATCCCTAACATCAGAATTAAACTGAGATACAGAACACCAAAAACAAAAGACATATTTACCAGGAGATGAGAAAGGAGAGCTAGTCCTGGCATAAGATACTGAGGTATTCTGGTCATTTTTAGGCTGTAACTTCATTTGTTTCTGCTTCCCTTTTGGACTGGAAGTAAAAATACGTAACAACGAGCAATTTTTTTTTTTTTTCTGTTAGCAACATATTATGATAGACAGTATGATACAAAGAGGTATCAAGGTCAGGTATTAGCTGACCAAAGAGGAAATGCCCTAAAGTTCATGTAAAATGCTTGAAATAGATAATTTGACAGTGAAAGTTCAATCATTAAAATTTTAAAAAAAAGTTTCTGGGATAGTAAAATCCACATAAATAGTTCTTTTGGTTACTAACTCTACACAGGCATAAGAGTTTAGGAAACAAACAAACAAAAAGACCTCTTGGGATCTCCTCAAACTATTCATCAACTTTCATAAATTAGGTAATACACACAAAATGCTTTGAGAACAAAAAAATGTTGTATCAATGTAATGATACCTAGGTGCTCCACTACTAGATAACGAACTGCTGCTGCTTCTTAGACGTTTTCTGTACCGTGGCCTTCTCCTCTTCTGACTCTGGATTGCTGACTTATACTCAGAGATGATATTTTTGATATGACTTTCAAATAAGGCAGATAATCGCAGCATCATGCTATAAATCTGAGAAGGCAGAAATTATATAGTCTTAACTAGTTTTGTATTTTTTAAAAAGGTATAAACATGCCTAGACCAATATTAAGCATCATCATTACGGACAAAATATTTGTTCACTTGAAAAATTCTTCTCAAATAACTAAAGTAGGATACCATTTTCACCTAAAAATAAATGTTTTTCAAATATAGTATTCAATGTTCTAAAGGGTAGAAAAAAAAGACTCTGATACAATGCAAGAGAATATAAATTGAAACAGCATTCTAAAGGACAATATACAGTCTGTACTAAAAAACCTTAAAGATACACACATCCTTTGGCTAATAATTTTACTTCTGGGAATTTGTCCCTAGGAAATACCACAGAATTATATACATAAAAAATTATATTCAAGAATGTTAAAGATATTACCTATAGCATTATTCATGTAAAATGAATAACTGGAAACAACCTAAATCTCTAGCCAAAGAACACTGGTTAGTATAACATAAAACAACCACACAACAGAATACCATTAAAAACCTTGTTTTCAAAGAGTCATGACGACACAGGAAAACATTCATAATACTTAAGTAACAAAAAATGCTTCAAAATACGAAATCTACTATTATAAAGAATATATAAACATGTGTGGGTGTATGTGTTAATGTAGAAAATCCTGGAAGTAAACAGTAACTGTAAGTAAAAATAGGTGATAGGTTTCACAGGTGATTTTTGTTTTCTTCTTTATACTTCTCTGTGTTTCCCAAACTTTCTATAGAAAATTTCATTCTAGCAATCAGGATCAAGGGGGAGGGGAAGCAAGTGTAAACAAATTATGTTTGCAGAAATTAGTGGAAATGCATTTTCCATAAAGTGGAAGTACGCAAGTATATATTTACTGTGCAACTGATTAAAAGTTAATCAGATACCAGTGATTTCAAAAGAAAAAAAATAATGACTATTTTTCTATTCTGAATATACTTTAAGTTCTGACAAAATATAGGGAAAATATTAAATGTGAATATAAATAAGCAGTTACAACTTCCCAAGATGGTTTATTATCTGTTAGAATAAATGGAACATACATATTCAGAGCTAATAAAAATATTTCACATAAATTAACACTGTCAATCCCCTTTCTATTTATTAAGTCACTTATTAGACATATTAAAGTGTACTCAAATTACTATCTCTCCTCTCCTTGTTCTTTCTCTAGTAGCTATAAATAATTATTACTAAAGAGTAAAGAGACAAGTAAGAGAAAGGAAAAGGTGGTTAATTTCAGAATGACTGCTAAATATATTTTTATGCATGCCTAACAAGCAATCCATATTTCAAAAAAGATACTGAGGATCAAATTTCAGTAACTGGTTAAAGAAAACTGCCTGATAATTAACCCAACTAATAATCATACCCTTGACTTTTTATTAGAGGTATAAGCTTTGGAGTTGTTGAATATTTGGCGAACATCCTTATAAAATTCCAGAGGACTACCATAGTTTCCTGCTTCCAAAGTTTCTTTCACAGTGCTGAAGTCCACAGGAGTATCTATAACATCTTGATAATCCTACAAAGAAGAATGTGTTATTAAATACTCAAACTACATAGCAATATTAAGGAATACAATGGGACTACAATTGGTATCACCTACTACAATCCACCATGAGATAAACACATTGCTTTTCAATGTGACACCTACCTCCCCACAACCCCAAAACATCTTTTGGTGGCTCATAAAAACAGCAGAAGTCTGTGGGAAAGCCTTAGCCCTCACACTACAGTAATAACCATAAATAAGTACGAAGGGAAAGAATAGAAAATCCATAGCCGTTGGCTTCATCTCTACAGCTTCCATGTCTTGCTTAAAGGCTGATACAACCTCCAAAACCCCAGCACACTGTTTAATGATAAAAGATGGGATTATTCACATATCATTAAATGGTTCCACTCTACAAATTAGCTACATATTTCCACGATTCCTTGCTATGAGAACATTCTATCTAAGTGTCATTAGTTAAGGGACAAAGTCAAGTTGGTCATGTTTGTGCCTTTCTCCTTTTTGATTTTAAATCAATGTGATACCTTTGCTTCATCGAAGGGATTCCATCTTATAGGTCCATAATTCATTTGATTTTGATTAGGGAAGAGGAGAGATTCTATTTTAACCTAAATCCAGTAAAGATTTTCCTAGGGTTATCAGATGGAGTTACATCTGAAATTTAATTCCTATATATGCTACAAGCCTCAAAAACAAGTTTCAGAGTGAAACCCATACTCAGTATTAGATTCCTTATTGTATTTAGAATCATCAAGAAGTAAAATCTCCACATTTCCCTCCTAGGAAAAGCCAAAAAGCCAGAAGGGGACAGATAAAAGGTATTATAAACAGAGAGAAAATATTTTTCAAAGTATGAGAAATCACAAATGTTCTAAATATATCTTATTTTCTTAAATCATAAAAAAACAGAAGTGTATTCTAACACACAGTATGGCTTATGTTAGAACTTGTGTAGTACGATGAACAAAATTTAAGAGACTCAGCCTGCTTGCTGAATGAAGTTCCAGTGGGAATAATCAGCTGCAATACAGACACAATTATATTGTGTAATTGATGTTTTCTACTCTGCTACAGTAGCTTCAGATCTACATAAAAAAGTAAACATTTACAAGGAGGACACAAAGAACAATCTTGAGAACACATGTTGATTCAGAAAGAGGAACAAAAAATAAATGATCAAAAAATCAAACAAAGGTAAAAAGGGTGCAGAGTTAGAAGGCAGTCTTAACAAATTATAAAAGGTTCATGTACAGTATGGAGAGTTTAGAAAGTAAAAACAATCAGTACGTCTTTTAAGAGACTACCAGGCCTACCTCAGGAAGAGATGAATCTTGTTGTCTTTCTGGAACAACAGACTCTGAGGATTCTCCCTCTTGCTCCTGATAACCCTATTAGGGTAAAGAGTATATACTGGTTTCCAGACAACTATAACAAAATATCAAGACATGTAATACAATTATGACTTAAGTCTCAAAGATTCATACACTGGAATCATGTTTTTATTGGCTGTACTTTTAGGTGAAGGAATTATACATTCGTCATTCTCCTTTGCTATGAAAAACACAAGACTAATTTATTTTACCCAAACTCCCTACAAGCAAACAAACAAATTCTGTTGAACACAATCTTGTTCTTTATTTGAATGATATTTTTTCCCAACTGAGACCCACAGTATACAGAGAATATCAATGTGTAGTAAGCTCATAGGATGGTCTGATGTATTTCTAAAATAGTGCTGTACCTCTTCTCTGAAAAAGTTAAAATAGATTTGCTATCTATACTACCTCAGTGAATAGATACACTCCCAGAAAATAAATCCTACCATCAAAGTTGTCATCCTTTTACCTTCATTGAAAAGAAAAGTCATACTGGTATACTGGTTACTCTAAGTGGCCATATTGATAACACATTCAGTATAAATTACACAGAATTGACATGTCACCAAACATCTACAGTGTACAGAGGTGTATTCGAGTTTAGTAAAATGTATTAAATAAACATCTGAAATAAAAGTGGGAAAGAATAGCAAATGAACTCTGATTCAAATTTTTCTTTTACAACTGTATAATTTACACACTGAAGACACAATGGCATTTTTAAAAAAATCAACTAGTCACACTACTACTTTCACAATCAAAAGATTGGAAAAAAAGAAAGGAAAGCAGGGAGTGAGAACATTGCTCTTATCTAGATTTTAGCATGGACATTTATGGGAAATTATCATACTGACAATTATTTAAACAACTGTATGCTTACTGGGTAAGAAAGAAGATCGGCTGGCTGTCGAAATGGCTCTGAGTCTTCACGTTCATAAATAAGGCTCAATAGTTCTTTGCATTGTTTTTTCCAAGCATCAGGATTACACTTTAAAGACTGTCTTCTGCCTCGGCATTTGACCTACAGATTTTAATAGAGTTATATGTAAAAGATCTTTCCTTAACTCAGTTGATTTTCTCATGAGTCCCTAATGTTAATATATCTATCTGTATATATATAGCGCAGCTGCTATTTTAGATTCTTAGCTTAAATCAGACAGTATTTTCACTGGCAAAAATAATTAATGAGTAAAAAAACCTAGACATTATATTCATGGAAATCGCAAGAATTCTAGTACTCAAATCTGAACTTCAAATAAGGTACAGAGGAACAAATGCTTCCTTCCTCTACAAGATCAAGTTATAATGCCTTAATATTTGCTGGTAGTTAAGTATACTTGACAATGGCATCATATTTTTCTCAAAAGAACACTTGAATGATTTTTGTTTCCCAGAAATCCTTTGAGGTCATGATAAATTCTGTTCTGTACCATTTCATTTTGTTATGATCTCTTTCAGTATTTCAAAATATATTGTTCCTTATATAAAATAACTACATGTCTAATTATTATAGAGCAGAAGTCTGCACAAAAGAGTTAACAAAGTAGGCCAGAGCTTGCTTCCAAGGTTGCCTTGGCTGGCATTTGGGAACTTGGCATTTGAACGGCTTCCTAAATTATTAAGACAGTTTACTGTCCCTAGACAGTATAAACAATGTGATTTGTGCTGAATACCTGATTTCCTTCTAGGAATCCGGAATCTCAGTATGTGATAGTTAGAGGGTACACAAATAACCAGCCCCCAGTAAAATCTTTGGGGACTGAGTCTCTAATCACACACATGCTGGAAAAAGAGTGTGATATGTGACCCCACACAGGGGAAAGATATTAATAGCATAAGGAAGCCTGTACATAAATTTCTCCAGACTCTGCCGGTGTCTTTTCCCCCATTACTCAACCCTTACTGCATCACTGTAGTAAATCTTATCAATGAGCATACCTAATATACTTAGTTACAAGAATCCTTCTAGCAATTCTCCAAATATGGGGTTGGTCTTAGGGATCACTGACACAGAAAACCTGAAAACGCCATCTCCTCAGCAGTTCACTTATTTACTCACCCTTCTTCCAGATGAAGTACCAGGACCGTCTGAATCTAAATCAACCATTTCTGTATCCTAAATTAAAAAGGAAGAGTGGGAAAAGACTGTAAGTTACATTCAAAGTCATATAAATTAGATGGACATTTACAAATAAATGGGAAATAAAATCACAGTTAATTTCCCCCACTGAAGCAGCAAGTAGAACAAAAGATAGAGGGAGACTCACGCCAAACTTTCCCAATATGCAGTGTACAAGCTGGAAAATATACTGGAAGAAGAATTAAACAAGGTTTCTCTTTAAATAAGAATCGGAAAGGAGGGGAACAGTATAGTGGTTGCTATTTGCTAAAATTGTACCTAAGTGTTAGTAATTTTTAAAAACCTTATTCTATATGACATGCTCATTTAATATACAATTATTAATTATTCATGATTACTCCATTGCCATTTCAAGAAATAGATCTCATATAATATGCATTTATATTTTCCTATAGGAAAGAGATCTATTTCAGTTAAGTATCTCTCGAAGGCATAATTTTTTTAATATGAAGAGTCAAGACCCAAGCACCACTAGTGATGGTGAAATACTGGGTAATATGTAGTAGAAAATCAAAAGTAGCTCATGAGATATTGGTACTCCTTTCTAATAAAATAAAGCTGTTGAGTTATATTTTTACTTAAGTTTTCTATTTTAACCCAAACAGTGCTACTCTGAGGTGAAATTCCTGCTACACCAAATTTCGAGCTAAAATACATTTATGTGAAAGGTCAGAGAAAATATAAGGAATATATAAGAAAATATAAAAAATATTAGTGATAGATTTTTCTTAGGTGTCAAGAAACTATAATAATATCTCATTGGTATATCATGTTTTCCTTATTATGTAAATAACATTTAACTATAATAATATATTTCATTGTCAGACACACTTTCATGAAAAAATTTAAAAAACAGCATTGGAGATTTACCATTCTGGAGATTAACAGTATAAATAATATAAACATGCAAAATATCTCATGCCACTGCAACACAATCTAGCACATGTGAGTCACTCATCCCTGGGATGAATTGTTTTCCAGTAAAGATTTGTGAATTACCACTTTCCAATATTGTTCCAACCTCTATTTTGGTTTTTGTTTCGATCATAACCTCCAGTCAAATATGGCTTTGTGTAAATTAGAAACATAGGGGGAAATCAGGAATATGAGGGTCTGCTGCGTACTACTTCCATTTCATTCAGAAGAGACTGGTTTATCTTTATAAATTTTCAGAAAGGAAATCGAGTAGCAATTTCACAAAACTACTGAAAATTTAGACTTTCAAGCCTGAAACTTTAAAATACTTTAATATTTTCTATACAGCATATAGAAAATAACATCCTTACTGAAATTTCCATCAACTAAGCATTCTTTTAAAATATTGAGCACTTGTCTTGTTTCTAAATGTTGGAAAATAAAGTGTTGATTTCTCATCGTTTACACCCACTGTGTCAAATATGATGACTGGCCCCCTGTCTCTGAATAAACCCTGCAGCACTATTTTATTTTTGATATATGCCATCTAAGTACACTTTAAAAGACGCTGGTATTCAGCCAGCTTTCAAAAATCTGTTTTGCTGTTCATGGCCAATTACAACATTTACACATAATACTGTACTTCAAATAAGAGAAAAGTAACTCATTCCTACTAATCATGCTGTGATTCTTACCTCCTCTGCATCAGTACTGTTTCGTTCTTCTGCTTTAATTTTATTATAAGTATCCAGTATATCAGTACAGCTCTGATCCCTAAGAAACAAGTCAATAGCTTCAGTAATTTTTACAATTTTTCAATTAATTTTTTTAAAATTCATTTTTTAAAAACCTTAAGTTAGATTCTCTGGAAGCTAAAACTGCTTCTTACCCAATAAATCGAAGTAAGACATCAGTTACAATTTTAGCTGCTTTAACTATAGGACTGTCTGGCTCATTGAAAGTCCTGGCATTATGCTCAATATAGCGTACCTCCCACATTAATGCTGATATTCTCCTGTGAAACAAAAAATACTCTGTTAGTCTTGGCTGATATATTTAGAGTATATTTTAGGAATATACAATATGGAACAAATATGTACTTAAACATATTATGTCAAAGGTGTTCCAATATGCATATAACTCAATATATTTGACTGATGAGCACTAAAAGGAGATGATATAGTTACAGTATTTAAAGCACAAGCAGGGATTTTGAACCACTGGAATGTATATACAAAACTTAAACTGACCTAGGACATTATGGGTAAAGAGTCATTAGACAAGGTCAAAAGAATGTTTACTTTAGTTTTCAGGGGAAGAACCAAGAAGAGCAACAACAACAACAACAAAAACCAGATTCTAAAAAATGACAGATTTTTATCTAATTACTTTTATGATATAAATATCAAATCAACATAATATGTTATGAAAATATAACCAGTTCTCAATTGCAAAGGCAGATTAACCAGTCATGGAATAGTATGGTCAGTAGGAGACTTGGATGAGAGATGGACCAAGAAATGCCCTCTACTGCCTTCCCATAATCATCTCCCATCCCAACCAAAACAAAGAAAAAAATTACTTGGCTCCTTTCCTGTATATATTTCAGGGCTGGTAACTAAATCTAATTAACTGTGACCAAATTCTCCAACAGAGGATTTAAACATGCTCCAAATCAGTAGCACCTTAATCATGATGAATCCACAAACCACTTAAATTGCCTTTAATAAACTAAAGTTAAATGTAGTTTTTGTTTTACACACCATTTGTACTACCCATATTTTCCTCTCAGCCTTTCTTCTCTATCCCCAAGAGTGAGAATCTACTAAATAAAGGGAAATTAATGTTCTAAATTTTTAAAGGAAATTTTGGTGTGGATCTTTTGGATGATCATGTTATACTATGAAAACGCAGCTCTCAAAAAGGAAAGCAAAAGCCATAAAGCTATAAATTTTATAATAAGTGATTAAAAAAAAACAGACCTGTAAAAGCGATTTTCAAGTCTCCGCCTGATGGTATTGAGGTCAGTTGGATAAGCAACTACAGTACAATACAAGGGGTAGGCACTGAGATCCACTGGAACAGCAAAAGGGCTGGCAAAATCTACAAAATCATAAAAATCAAATAAGGTAGCTATAAAGGACATTAACATCTCATGGTAACAAACATTTATTCATATATAAACAAGAAGGGAGGGTGATATACTACATTTCTAAAACCATGAGGATTCCATTATACAAACAGAATGTTATTCTTTATATTTGGATATCATATCTATGAATCATGCATGATACACTGGTTCAAATCAGGTAAAATAAAATTAGAGGAGCACTGGGTTTAACTTCAGATTTCTGTCTTTCCTAGATAAATGCCAAACTTCTCAAGTGACATGTTTTAGAAAATTTAACTATTCACGTGGGTAAAATACATTACTCATCCACTGTCCTTACCAAAAAACCCATCCAAAGTCAGGCTCAGGGAATAGCTAGAGAATCAAAGTGATGCAAAAAAGAAATAGACACTTACATGGTTACCTTACTATTATCCCCCAGATTGCTTAAAGAAAATTATCAGTTATTACTTTGGCCAAGCATATAAAACTGTTAATATTAAAACTAGAATCACTGTGCTTCTTGAGTTAAAAGTAAAGTGTACAGTGAGAAATCGTATATCCTTTTGTAGAACTTAAAATTTCTGCTGATTTTCCTAGCTCCTCTGCATGCTCCTAAAATTTTTTCACATTCATCATACCCAGGGAAAGAAGGTGGTTGATGCCCTGAATAACCCGTTCACATTCTTCATCTCTGGAATGAGCCCCCCACTCTCCTTCCTGGGGTTTGTATAGCAAAGCAGTCAATTCTTCCTGGGAGACAGGGACACCAGCACCAACTTCATCTGGAAAGGCAGCTAGGTATAAGATTAAAAAAAAATCAGAAAAAAATTAGTTTCCAGTATCACGTGAATATCATTTTACTTTTAAAAGAATTATAATTCATTTTTAAAAGCATATTTACTTCCTTCTGGAATTGGCTCCATATCCCAGGGGCTCATCTTTTCTCTCTCATTATTGTCCCAGCTATTAAAAAATAAGAAGATGCAAATCAAATTAATCATAGAGTACTTCCTTTTATATACTACCACAATTTTACATGACTTCTTGGGGGTGAGATTTGAAAAGGGCAATACAGTTGTCTTGAAAGTACAACTCTGGTTATATACAGATAACAATAAACTTCTAATAGAGAAAACATGGTCCATCTCTATGAAACTTAGAGGGCAGAAAGCCTACTTTTAGTCAATACAGAGACTAAAAGTCAGTCCTCATAGAATGAACATTTCTTCTATCATTCTTGAGAGGATTTATTCGTTAGCAATCTTACAACTCTGGATTTTCAAGAAGAATTAAAGTAAATGTTGCAAACAAATAGTACTTCCAAACATGAGGCAACCACCTCTGCCTAGAATTCATACGACTAAACAAAAGACTAAGTACTAATATTCATTGCTATATTCCAGCAATAACAATTACTTTAAGTAGTAAATTAGTTTCCATATTTCCCATTAAAAAATAGTTGCAATTCTTGTCTGAAGCAGAAATAGTTAATAAAAAATGCAGACAATAAAAGAGGTAGAAATAAAGTGTTTAGTTATTCCTTTGTTTTAGTCAAAGAAAACAAAGAACTTTGCTTTGACTAAAACAAGGAAAAACTGAGCACTTTACCATCAAATTTCTTCTTTACAGGTACAGGTATTGTGAGACTAGATAAGTCTCACAATACCTGTACCTTTACTCCTGGTGGAGGTTTTTAAAAGTCAACATACTACTACAATATCATATTAGGCATAAAAGATCATAAACATACTTACTGAACACTATAACACTGGAAAGAACTATCAGGATACTCTGGTTGAAAAGGCTGCTGACTCTCCACAGTTCCAAACCACCAGGCGTCATCTATTATACTGCGGAATCTATCACCTATAACGTTTTAAAATTTTTAAAAGGATGCTCTTGAGAATATTAGCTCTGTTCCCACTCTAAATTACTGCTTTTTGTTGACTACAGAAGTAACATTGTATCTAGCATTATCAGAAGCTTCCATCTAGGTTTTCGAGATAAGTGATTATTTTACGTTTTAACCTCTTCATGTATTTTGATTTCCAAGTGGTAGAAATCTTGCTGAAATAAATTACATATGACCACGTCTTCTTAAATAAATGATAACTTTTTCAATTCCTTAGCATCATCATTAGGCACACTTCTTATTGTATTACATATGTACATAAATGCAATTGATTCTTCTATCTTGCTTTTAGCTTTCTTTAAAAATCTCTTCATACTAGTTTGTATATTACAGATCTTCAAGGCAGGCTATAAATCAAGGAAGATGTAGGAAAGTTTGGAACTTCCTAGAGACTTGTTGAATGGTTTTGACCAAAATGCTAATAGTCATATGAACAATGAAGTCCAGGCTGAGGTGGTCTCAGATGGAGATCAGGAACTTATTGGGAACTAGAGTAAAGGTCACACATGCTATGCTACAGTAAAGACACAGGCAGCATTTTGCCCATGCCCTAGAGATCTGTGGAACCTTGAACTTGAGAGAGATGATTTAAGGTATCTGGTGGAAGACATTTCTAAGCAGTAAAACATTCAAGGAGTGACTTGGCTGCTGTTAAAAGTATTCAGTTTTATGTATTCACAAAGATATTGTTTGGAATTGTAACTTATCTTTAAAAGGGAAACAGAGCATTAAAGTTCAGAAATTTTGCAGCCTGATGACTGATACTATAAAAAAAAAAAAAACCTGGCCCGGCATGGTGGCTCAAGCCTGTAATCCCAGCACTTTGGGAGGCCGAGACAGGCGGATCACGAGGTCAGGAGATCAAGACCATCCTGGCTAACACGGTGAAACCCCATCTCTACTAAAAAATACAAAAACCTTGCCAGGCAAGGTGGCGGGTGCCTGTAGTCCCAGCTACTCAGGAGGCTGAGGCAGGAGAATGGCTTAAATCCGGGAGGCGGAGCTTGCAGAGAGCTGAGATCTGGCCACTGCACTCCAGCCTGGGCGACAGAGTGAGACTCTGTCTCAAAAAAAAAAAAGAAAAAGAAAAAGAAAAACCCATTTTCTGAGGAGAAATTCAAGCCAGCTGCAGAAATTTGCATAAGTAACTAGGAGTCAAATGTTAATCATCAAGAAAATGGGGAAAATGTCTCCAGAGCATGTCAGAGCTCTTCAAGGCAGCCCCTCCCATCACAAGCCCCGGGGCCTAGAAGGAAAAAATGGTTTCTTGGGGCTGCCCCCCTGCTCTGTGCACACTTGGAACTTGGTGCTCTGTTTGCCAGCTGCTCCAGCTCCAGCCATGAATAAAAGGGGTCAAGGTATTGCTCAGGCTGTTGTTTCAAAGGTTGCAAGCCCCAAACCTTGGTAGCTTCCACGTGGTGTTGGGCCTGCAGATGCATAGAAGTCAAGAATTGAGGTTTGGGAACCTTCACCTAGATTTCAGAGGATGTATGGAAATGCCTGGATATCCAGGTAAAAGTCTGCTGCCAGGGCAGAGCCCTCATGGAGAATCTCTGCTAGGGCAGTGCAGAAGGCAAATGTGGGGTTGGAGCCCCCATACAGAGCCCCCACTGGGGCACTGCCTAGTGGAGTTGTGAGAAGAGGGTCACCGTCCTCCAGACCCCAGAATGGCAGATTCACCGACAGCACGCACAGTGTGCCTGGAAAAGCTGCAGACACTCAACACCAGCCTGTGAAAGCAGCTGGGAAAGGGGATATACCCTGCAAAGTCACAGGGATGGAGCTGCCCAAGAGCATGGGAACCCACCTCTTGCATCAGCGTGACCTGGATGTGAGACATGGAGTCAGAGGAGATCATTTGGGAGCTTTAAAATTTGACTGTCCCGCTGGATTTCAGATTTGCATGGAGCCTTCAGTCCCTTTGTTTTGGCCAATTTCTCCCATTTGGAATGGGTGTATTTATCCAATGCCTGTACCCCCATTATATCTAGCAAGTAACAAACTTGTTCATAGGCAGAAGTGACTTGCCTTGTCTCAGATGATACTTTGTACGTGGACTTTTGAGTTAATGCTGGAATGAGTTAAGACTTTGGGGGACTGTTGATTGGTTTTGAAATGAGGACATGAGATTTGGGAGGGTCCAGGGACTGAATGACATGGCTAGGCTCTGTGTCCCCACCATAATCTCATCTTGAAATCTAATCCCCTCGCATCCGGGGAGGGACTTGGTGGGAGCTGATTGGATTATAGGGGCAATTTCCCTCATGCTGTTCTCGTGATGGTAAGTGAGTTTTCACAAGATCTGATGGTTTGAAAGTGTGGCACTTCCCCTTCTAACTCTCTGTCTCCTGCAGCCATATGAAGAAAGTCTTGCTTCCCTTTTGCCTTCTGCCATGATTGTAAATTTCCTAAGGCCTCCCGAGTCATGTGGAACTGTGAAATAAACAATTTTTTCTTTATAAATTACCCAGTCTCAGGTAGTATCTTTATAGCAGTGTGAAAATGAACTAATACGTATGGCTACAATTAGATTTTTAAAATTCAGGTCAAAGTAATTAAGTGTGCAAAAAAGTCAATAGTTTAAAAATCCTTATGTTCTGTATTGTATTGTTACACAATAGAGCTATAAGCAAATTTCTTTAACTTTTAAAATGTTTTCCTTTACATTATTGTTATACTGTTTTTTATAATCAAAAAAGAAAAGGAAGGAAGGTAAAGGAGCAAAAGAGGGTGGGAAGGTGACAGGGAGGGAAACAAAGATGGAAGAAGGAAAAAAGGAAACAAATCACAATCAGTAATCATCTGTTTTAGAACCTAAGTGTAAAGTGCTCTATTTTAGGGCAACTGACATTTGCGAATTTTCTTTATATTCCTATTTGTATACTAATAGAGTAGATATTTGCAGAAGGTTTAGAGATTATATGCCACATACAATGTGCATGAGAAATAACTAAAAGGAAATTTTAACTTAAGTTTTCTAGTTTCTCTGATAGCTTTTTTCAGCTAAATGATAAGCTAGTTTCTTTCTGTTCAATCACAGTTAAAAAGTTACTTACTGTACATAAGCTTAATAGTTATTAAAAAACAATTCTATACTTACCAATCTGCCAGTTCCTTTCTTTGGCTTCATTATAAAACTGATGTAGCACAAGGAAGTCAATGACATCTGGCATGTCATGATACCTATACAGAAAATAAAGCACATATGAATCAATATAGAGATATAACAATATATGTTGCTAAATGTCCAAGGATATATGTTTATTGTAGACCCATTAAGAAAATTGTGCAAACCTCACAGTCCCTAGAAATGCCTTTACTTAAACACCATCTTATCTGATCTGTTTGAGAGTGCCCTGCCTACTGTCATATTACTTTAAAAATATAAAGATGCCAATACAGGTTTATAAACATTAATATGAGGTATTTTATATTAAGGAGTATGAATTAATGTTCTTTAATCTCCTTACATTTTAAACTCAGCTTCACATAAAGAGTCTCTGACTTATTATTCCTGTTATTATTAACAGAAATAAAAGCAACTACCATGTTTCAAACATTCGATTAGGGAATTATAAAGGTTTATCTTTGATGCCTCACAACAATCTTTAGGAAGAGATTACCATTTCCATTCTACAAATGAAGACACAAATTCAGAGAGGTTAAGTAACTTGCTTATGAACCTATCTATCTAACTATCCATAACATAAATACATACACACACACACACACACACACACACACACACACACACAAATATAAATAAAATGGAGAAACAAACTAGGAATTAAACTCTGGTCTTTATAATTCTAAACCCTGTAGTACAGAATGCTATAGTGTTTTCTCTCCCATTGAGCCCTGTACTCTGTAGAATATACAATAGGTATTAAAATACACACACTCAAACACAGAGACCCAGAGATAACTACTCACTTAATGGAAAAAGATTCTCCAGTCATTTTGCCTGAAATTGGGTCCAGAAATGCAAGCTTCAAGCAGCACAGTGTGGGTGGGCCAACCTCATATTTGATTCCTACAATCTTAACAAACTCTTGCTCCTATTCATGAGAATACCAATAAATTATTACTTTCAATATAAATAATTACTTAACATTTGCATAGTATTTCATTATTACTTGAATAATTTATTAATATCTGAAGATTCTCTAAATGCCAGGCACTACACTAAGTGTTAAAGGTAATAAGACATGGCTCTTAACTCTTAATAGCAGGTTGTAGTTTAGTGCAAGGCTCTAAACCAAGAATGAGCAGCCACATCACCTGGGGAAATGCTTCAAATTTAATGTTCTAAAATCCTATACCTATAGAATCGAATTCTATGTTTGGGGTACAGCTTGGTAATATATCTATTTTGGAAAAACTCCCTAGTGCAGTATGATGCTCTGGTTAAAAATCACTCCCCTAGCAAAAACACAGTATGTAAGCATACAGGTATATATGTACGTGTACATGTTTGGGGTGAAGACTTATACTTTTTAATATCTACAACATTATCTTTTTTGTTGTTTTTGTTTTACTTTAGATTCATGGGGTACACGTGCAGGTTTGTTACATGGATATATTGCATAATGGTGGGGTTTGAGTTTCTAGTGTACCCATCCTCCAAAGAGTAACCATTGTACCAAATAGCTAATTTTTTAAACCCTATCCCTCTCCTAATCTCCCTTCCTTTGGAGTCCCCAGTGTCTATCATTTCCATCTACATGTCCAATTGTCCAACTGTTTAGTACCCATTTGTAAGTGAGGGCATGTAGTATTTGATTTTTTTTTTTTTTTAGCTGTTTTACTTACAATAATGGCCTTCAGCTTCATCTATGTTGCTGTAAAGGCCATGATCTCATTTTTTTATAGCTACATAGTATTCCATGATGTATACGTACATTTTTTTTTATCCAGTCTACCACTGACGGGCATCTAGATTGATTCCATGTCTTTGCTATTGTGAATAGTGCTATGATGAACATGCGTGTGCATGTGTCTTCACGGTAGAACAATTTATATTCCTTTGGATATACATCCAGTAATGGAATTTGGGTAGTTCTACTTTAAGTTTTCTGAGAAATCTCCAGACTGCTTTCCACAGTGGCTGAACTAATTCACATTCCCACCAGTAGTGGATAAGTATTCTCCCCTCTCCACAACCTCACAAGCATCTGTTTGTTTGTTTTGACTTTTTAATAATACCCATTCTGACTGGTGTGAGATGATATCTTGTGGTTTTGATTTGTGTTTCCCTAATGATAAGTGATGTTTTAGCATTTTTTCACATGTTTGTTGGCCACTTATACATTTTCTTTTAAGAAGTGTCTGTTCATGTCCTTTATCCATTTTTTAATGAGATTGTTTGTTTTTATGCTTGTTAAGTTCCTTATAGATTCTGGATATGATCTTACAATAATCATACACATTCACTAATTATTAGTCACATTTAACTGATGGCAAAACTGATCTTTGTAGGTATAGGGTCCTGCTTAAAGTTATATACTAGCATATAGCACAGCTACAATTGAAATCCAGGTCTTATTCCAAAGGCTAAGCTCATTTACCACATATAAGCTGCTCCTACAATTTCCTAGAACAACAAGGTTAGGATAAAAAGAAAGAACTTGGCTGGATGCGGCAGCTCATTCCTGTAATCCCAGCACTTTTGGAGGCCAAGGAGGGTGGATCACCTGAGGTCAGGAGTTTGAGACCGGCCTGGCCAACATGGTGAAACCCCATCTTTACTAAAAAGGCAAAAATTAGACAGGCGTGGTGGTGGGCGCCTGTAATCCCAGCTACTCGAGAGGCTGAGGCAGGAGAATTGATTGCACCTGGGAGGCAGAGGTTGCAGTGAGTGGAGATCGCTCTACTGCACTCCAGCCTAGGTGGCAGAGCAAGACTCTGTTTTTTTTTTTTTAAAAAAAAAAAAAAAAAAAAGAAAGAAATCACATGTTTTATTCAGTCCTGTGAATCTAAAGAAGAACTCATCTTTTACTTGATGCAGAATAGATGGAAGCTGTCCCTATCTTCCAGAAGATGATTATGTAAAGCTCACGTGATAAGCTACTTTACCACCTGATGACATTAATAAAAAGTTTTACAAACATCTAAATCAAATCTTTATTTTAATAAATATACATATTCTCAGCTGGGCACGGTGGCTCATGCCTGTATCCCAGCACTTTGGGAAGCTGAGGCGGGTGGATCACGCTGAGGTCAGGAGTTCAAGACTAGCCTGGTCAACATGGCGAAATCCCGTCTCCAATAAAAATACAAAAATTAGCCAGGCGTGGTGGCATGTGCCTGTAATCCCAACTACTCAGGAGGCTGAGGCAGAAGAATCACTTGAACCCCGGAGGCGGAGGTTGCAGTGAGGCGAGATAGGGCCACTGCACTCCAACCTGGGCAACAGAGTGAGACTCTGTCTCAAAAGAAATAAAAAATAAATAACTAAATATACATATTCTCTCTTACATCCTTCCTGTCAAGAATCATCACACAACCCTTCATTTACCTGGAAAACTATCATAAAATGGCCCTTTAGTCTCTTGTTCAGAAAACCAAACTGAAACACAAATAAACCTAGGTAGAAATGGTGGTGAATGTCTGTCTGTATGTGCACGTGTGCATATATAGACACACATATATATGTACAAATGAATGAAATATTTATTACAAAATCATTCTCCATAAAGTATGGAGCCACATGGGTATTATATATGTAGCTACATGGGTAATATATTAAAACAGCTATTTTACAAAACACCATAAGTTTCGGGGCTTATTGTGATTTATCACATTTAATATATACCAAAGCTGTCAGAACCTTGAGAGTGTTTATAGTCTACACGCTCAGTTTATGAAGCATCCAGAACATACAAAGTTGCTGATTAGAGAAAATATCCACACAAGGGAACTCCTGCTTTGCTCTAATTATGGACTAGTATAGACTAGACAATAGAAAATAGCATACAAATTTTAAGAAACATATAAAATGTGATCCATAATATTCAGTTCTACAAGAATATAGTACACCATCTTATCTTGGATACACAATCAACAGTGAAATATTCATAAAACTGAGGAAAAAAACCATGGGTAAGCAATTTAATTCCAAAGCTACTTCAATTGCATAGCTTATGAATTTGGCAAACTTACCCTGAGATCCATTTTGTTCCATGGCTGTTTTTGTAAATTAACACTGTATATTTTTGATTTCCTTACAGCCCGAACATAAGCTTCATGTCCTTGCCTAAAATAGATAAGCTAAAACAGAAAACATAAGGTATTAAACAGCAGCATCCTATATAACACTGTATGTCCAATATACATTCCTACAAACATCCTCTTCTGTTTGCAGAAAGAAATAATTATAATACTGAAAGACTTCATACAATAAAGGTTTCAAATTATGTTAATTCAGTACTCACGCCTATGTAGCCCTGTGCTCATTACCACATCATATAAACACAGTAAACACAGTCCTTTCCCTTCAATCAGCTTCGTAAGTGTGCTGAAGAAGCAGAATCATGGAAAATGTACACAAAACTGGTCATATTTTAAAGTATATGTGCCCCTCCATATCCACAGCTTCTGCATCATCAAATCCAATCAACTGCAGGTGGAAAATATTTGATATTTTCTATAGATATAGATATATAAAACAACACAATTACGCCGGGCATGGAGGCTCACGCCTTTAATCCCAGAACTTTGGGAGGTTGAGGCAGGTGGATCACCTGAGGTCAGGAGTTCGAGATCAGCCCGACCAACGTTGCAAAACCCCGTCTCTAATAAAAATACAAAATTTAGCTGGGCATGGTGACACATGCCTGTAATCCCAGCTGCTCGGGAGGCTGAGGCAGGAGAATCACTTGAACTCAGGAAGTGGAAGTTGCAGTGAGCCGAGATCACAACATTGCACTCCAACCTGGGCAACAAGAGCAAAACTCCCTCACAATAAATAAATAAATAAATAAATATATAAATGATGATACAAATAAAACCAGTATCGTATAACAACAATTAATACAGCATTTACATTGTATTAGGTATCATAATATAGAGATAATTTAAAGTATATAGGAGGATTACATAGGTTATATGCAAATACTAGGCCTTTTATATAATGTCCTTGTAGATTCTGTTATTTGCAAGGGGTGCTAGAGCCAATTCTGTGTGGATACCAAAGGACAGCTATACTATACTTCAAATTATAACTGACACTCTATCAAAATTTTAATATTCAGTCTACACATTTCATATAAACAGTATAAATCACAGGTTAGTAAATGGAGTAATTTCAAGGCAAATTAAAAGTTGCCTGTTACAGGAGTTCATGTCACAACTGGCATATTATGGAAGGAAAATGAATTCAATTACTTAATTCTTCAGCTCTTTAAGCCACCATTTACCATCGTTTTCTGTATTTATTACAAAAAGTTTCTTTTCCTCAAGTTTAAAAGCAGTGATAGAGGCTAGGCACAGTGGCTCACACCTGTAATCCCAGCACTTTGGGAGGCCGAGGCGGGCAGATCACCTGAGGTCAGGGGTTCGAGACCAGCCTGGCCAACATGGTGAAACCCCGTCTCTACTAAAAATACAAAACTTCGCTGGTCATGGTGGTGCACGCCTGTAATCCCAGCTACTCTGGAGGCTGAGGCAGGAGGATTGCTTTGAACCCAGGAGGCAGAGGTTGCAGTGAGCCAAGATAGCTCCACTGCACTCTAGCCTGGGCAACAGAGCAAGAGTCGGTCAAAAAAAAAAAAAAAAAAAAAAGTAGTGATAGAGATAAGTAAATAGAAGAAAGTAACAAAAAAATACCATATTATGAGATTTCTAAAATACATTAACATACTCTACCAATCAATACTAAGTTAGAATTTCTAATAGCTAAAAATTTGAGCAGAAAATAAAAAAGGTTTAAAATTAGTAAATAAAATAATTGTAAGGGTTAAAAACCAATAATACACATGACATTAAGATATCCTTTATTATATATTCATTCCTGAACTCAACAAATACTGATCATTGAACATCTATGTATAGGCACTAGATGCTGTGATAAGGTATAAAAACATTTCCTCTAGGATATGGAAGCACATGTGGATATATAACTATAACGCAAGGTAGAATATATTATATATCAGAAGAGAAAGATAATTTAGGTAGAAAAGCTTATGAGGACAGAGGAACTGGTCAATGAAAAACAAGGACAACATCCTGGAAAAGTTAGTATTTGAATTAGACCTTGAAAATGATAATTTTAAGAAGCAATGATCTGTGGGTAGGGATATCTAGGCAAGACAATAAAGGCTTAATAGTAAGATGAAGTAAAAAGTAATGTTGCCACTAAGAAATGAATTATATAAAAAGTGTATGTTTGCCTTTATAATTTCTTTAAAAACATTTTCTACATATTCATTGTCTGATTTACATACATCTTCCTCATTACCTGAAGAACTGTCTTCACCTCATATACATTAGTCTTGAAGCATATAAGGATATAGTAAGTTTAACAACATAGAGGAAAAGGAATTCAACCAAAGAATGGAGAAAAATGGTCCTTAGACAGGAGTCTCATCAGATCCTAGAGTGTATAGATCCTTGTTTTGTTCTATAAAGTTTTCTAAGGTAATTAAACATGACTCCTCTTCTGCCTCCAGAAAATAAAAACAGGCAATAACTATAAGAAATAGTGATTTGAGATATGCCAATAACATTTTACAAGTTCTCTGTTTTTAAGTATAGCATTTGTCAGAAAATATTTATTAACATAATTATGCAAACAAGCATTACTCAGAAGTCCAATACCTATAAGAAAACATCAAAAGAAACATTTAAAAATATCTAATCAGCAGGCAATAATTTATTTGTAAGGCTATTTGATAGCTACTCTGATATAAGATCTCTATAAGAGGCAATTACAAAAAAGTTTTGTAAAATTTTTATTGTTCCCAAAATGTTTAGAGTCAATTTGCAAGGTTTTGCTCCTTCTGCTGCTGCAGTGACAATATTACATTTCTACTATCACTCTTAAATTTAAAACTGTGTAAAAACATTGAATCAATAAAAAAAAATTAGTATATCAGACAATATCCAAGCCAAAAAGAGTTCTAATGTTCCAATATTATTTTATTATTTTATAAAATAATACTAAATTTCAAAATAAAATGAAATTTTTTTACCAGGTAGAATTTTGATTAATTTTTGGCCAATAATAAATATGGCTATACTTGTCAATCACAGACTCAGAAAGAAAGACCTGTTTGCAAAATTACATTCTCCTACTCATTTAAAGGAGTAAATACCTTCTTGTGTACTTTCTTTCAGGTTGAACTTTTCTTTTAAAAAAAATATTGGAACATGAATGAGGACTCAAAATACCACTCAATTCTACTAAGTGGCAATTCAGATTAAAATAAAGCCAATTATTTTCATGACTTCATAAGCTGATTAATTTATCTCCATATTCAATGAGCATCTAATAGACTGAAGCTACTGTGCCAGGCCCTACGAAGGATACCAAGATTAATACTGTTCAATCACCTTCCACAAGAAATATATAATTAAGCAGAGCAGATAAGATACTGTATATATTATTATAATGGAATTAGGAATATAAATATATTCAGACTGATTAAAGTTAGTGCTCTTGAGGCTACACAGAAAAAGGTTATAACAGGTAACAATTACCTCATCTCCCATTTGTGGAACAAATGGGGAACGTCGGGGTATAGTATCCAAGATCCACTGAGGGGCAAACCATTCTTCATTAGGCTCACCTGCCATAGAAACCAGTCCTCCTTTCTAAAACATAAAAACATGAACAGTATATGTATAAAACACAGTTCTCCAATACATAAAACACATAAACAATAGTATGAAAAATAGTAGGTAGAGAAGATTAAAAATTTCAGGATACAATGAAACCTAACGTATATAAATTTGAATGATTTTGCTTTATTACATACAACTTTTCTGCCAATAAAAAAATCCCGTTACTAAATTTTAACTGACAGGTAATAACCTGACACTATATACTACCTGAAAACCATAACTTTTACATATGTCTCTTGACTACCACATGAATTCAAATGTAAGAATAAGTTTTTGCCCATAAAATAGTGATAATCTAGAAAATAATTATGTCTACTAAAGCAAAAGACTACAGAATGTGTCTGTAATCAATTTTGAAGTTAAAATTATAATAACTACATAAACCAAGTCTTTAAATCATTTAAATCAATTTATAGTAGGGAAAAGAAACTGTCACTGGGATGAAATAAAAACATAAAGGTAAGCCAGGCACAGTGGTACACAACAGTAGTCCCAGCTAACCAGGAGGCTGAGGTGGGAGTATTGCTTGAGCCTAGCAGTTCGAGTCTGCAGTGTGTTATGATTATGCCTGTGAATAGCCACTGCACTCCACTCTGGGCAACATAACGAGATTTCATCTCTCTAATAAAAACACCAAAAAACAGTGGAATGGAGGAAGAGTCCTATACAATTTATCATACTCTTCCATGTTACAAGTTAAAAATGTTAAAAATTAGGACTCAAAATACCACATGACAAGAATAATAATGTTGTCAGATAAGAAATGTTGTCAGATAAAGGTGACAAGAATAATAATTTTGTGAGACAGTAGTTTATTTTAGGACATTGCCACATTTTAACAAATGATTGTGAATATGTTTGAATAACAAATTGTAATGAAACATTCTAGCCTCTACCTTTGGTAACAGAAAAATTTCAAAAATTCTTTACATTTTGAAGTGAAACTACTTTTACTTACTTTCTCAGATGAAATGTTATTTTTAGAGAAAAGTCAATGTTACTATTAAATATTTAAGTATCAAAGGCAAAAAAAAACAAAAAATAACAAAAACAAAATAACTCATAAAGTTACAAACCTTCTTTCTAGTCTGCTTAGGTTTCTTTTGCCTTTCTTCTAGGGACTTCAAATTTTCCTCATCAGAGCTGCTGCATATTTTCCGTGTTGTCTGTCTGGTTTGTCTTTTTGGGGGTTGTAAATTTATTCCAGCATCTGCTGTCCAATCAGAATATTCACTTGATGAATCACTGTAAATAAATCAAAATTATGGATACCTAAGTACAGAAAAGGAGTAGTTTTACTTAATAATTGAAAGATCATTCTGTAATCAAACAGCATTATAAATGACATGGCTGGATTTTGTTCTAACTTAAGAGAAAAAATATCAGCCAGGCGCGGTGGCTCACACCTGTAATCCCAGCACTTTGGGAGGCCGAGGTGGGTGGATCACGAGATCAGGAGTTCGAGAGCAGCCTGGCCAACATGGCAAAACCCTGTCTCTACTAAAAATACAAAAATTAGCCGGGTGTGGTGGCATACGCCTGTAGTCCCAGCTACTTGGGAGGCTGAGAGGGGAGAATCACTGGAATCCAAGAGGCGGAGATTGCAGTGAGCCAAGACCGCACCATTGCACTCCAGCCTGGGTGACCGTGAGACTCTATCTCAAAAAAAAAAAAAAAAAAAAAAAGAAAATCAATATGGAATTTCAATCATTATCTTAGTAATTTTAATGAAATCCTTCTTGGATTTCATTAAATCCAAGAAGGAATTAAAATCCCGTCCAAAATCACAAAAGCTTCTTCAAAATAAAAAAGCATCTTATTCTTGGAAATGTTGAAATGGGATTATTTTAAAACTGAAATAAATACATATACAGTCATGTGTCACTTAACAAAGGCGATACTTTCAGAGAAATGCATCATGAGGTGATTTTGTCATTGTGTGAACATCATACAGAGTATACTTACACAAACCTAGACAGTATAGCCTACTACACAGCTATGCTATATAGTAGAGCCTATCGCTCCAAGGCTACAAATTTGTACAGCATGTGACTGTACTGAATACAGTTGGCAATTTTAACACAATGCTAAGTATATATCTACACAATACTAAGTGTATATCTACACATAGAAAAGGTACAGTAAAAATGTGGTGTAAAAGATTTTAAAAAATGTATACCTACATAGGGCACTTAACATGAATGGAGTTTATAGAACTGAAAGTTGCTGGTGGTGAGTCAGTGAGCGATGGTGAGTGAATGTGAAGACCTAGAAAATGACTGTACACTATTGAAGACTTTACAAACACTACACTTAGGTTACACTAAATTTATTTTAAAAAATTTTATTTCTTCAATAAGAAATTAATCTTAGCGTACTGTAACATTTTTACTTTATACTTTTTAGCTTTTTTTTAACTTTTTGACTGTTTTGTAATAACGCTTAGCTTAAAACACATTGTACAGCCGTATTTTTTTTTTTTTTTCTTGAGACAGAGTTTCGCTCTTGTTGCACAGGCTGGAGTGCAATGGCACAATCTCGGCTCACTGCAATCTCCACCTTGCGAGTTCAAGCAATTATCCTGCCTCAGCCTCCTGAGTAACTGGGATTACAGGCCTCCGCCACCTCGTCTGGATAATTTTTGTATTTTTAGTAGAGATGGGGTTTTACCATGTTGGCCAGGCTGGTCTCGAACACCTGACCTCAAGTGATCCTCCCGCCTCGGCCTCCAAAAGTGCTGGGATTACAGAAGTGAGCCACCACGCTCGGCAAATTTTTTCTTTATCTCCTTACTCTATAAGGTTTTTTTCTATTTTTAAGGTTTAATTTTTTTCAATTTTATTTTAAAACTTTATTTAAAAACTAAGACACAAACATTAGCCTAAGCCTACAGAGGGTCAGGATCATCAATATCACTGTCTTCCACCTCCACATCTTTTCCTGTTCCACTGGAAGGTATTCAAGGACAAAAACACATGGAGCTTTTATCTCCAATGATAATAATGCCTTCTTCTGGAATATCTCTTGGAGGACCTGACTGAGGATATTCTACAGTTAATAATTCATTACAAGTACGACAAGTACATTCTAAAATAACAACAAAAAGTATAGCATAAACTGAGCATATTGGTGTGCATCTGTACACCCTGCTACTCAGGAGGCTGAGCCTGAAGTGGGAGGACTGCTCGAGCCCAGGAGTTCAAGGTGTGCCTGGGCAACATAGCAAGACACCATCTCTAAAAGAATCGAAAATGAAATGAAGAAAACATAATAATATATAAGTATAGCATAGTAAATAAACCAGTAACATAGTTGTTTATTAAGTACTATATACTGTACATAACTGTATATGCTAAACTTTTGTATGACTGACAGTTCAGCAAGTTAACTTACACCAGCATCCCCACAAACACGTGAATAATGCTTTGTGCTACAGTGTTACAATGGGTATGATGTCACTAGGTGACAGGAATTTTTCAGCTTCATTATGGGACCATTGTCATATGCACTCCGTCATTGACTGAAAGATCATTATGCAGAGGGTGAATATGATTGCCAAGATGTAGAATCTTGGATTTAAAAAGAATCTTATTTTGTAGATGAAGAAACTAAAAGGCCCACAGTGACGTCAGAAAGATATTGGGAGAGCCAAGATCACATCAGGTCTCTCGGCTTCCAGCCAGTACCTTTTCTACTATAAAACACTATTTTAATTCTGATTTTACCAATTTCCTATAAGAACATAATTTCATATTAAAACTGTTCAATAAATTCGACCAAACTGAAATCATTAAAACTACCTGGAAGAACTTTCACTTTGCCATTCAACAACAGGATCCTCTACTGAAGCATCACTTGTGCCAACAGTTTCGTCTTCCTACAACAAAGAGCCAGCAATTAAGATATATGGATATTACCACCTAATGTATTTCTAGTTAAAAAACCACTACCTATTTTACAGCATTTTTTGAATTCTGCCCTCAAAATATACTCTCCTTAAAATGCACATAATTATTGTTCTAAGTATATTTGTAACTCACAACTAAGTCTACTAGGTATTTCTAAATTTCTGGCATCATTATCTTACTGATATAAAACATCTTTTTATGATTTCAAAGACTCAATAGATTTTTTAAGTCCAAATATAACCCTCTTAAATACATTAGAAACATTGTTTTAAAAATGCCTATATGTCTCTATCAAGTTAATATAATTACTCTCCACTAAAAATTTTAATTATATTTTTTATGTAAAATTTTAAATACAGTAGAGAGAACAGATAACCCGTGTACACAATCTCCAGTTTAGACAATAATTAACTTCCTATTTTATCTATACCCTCACCCACTGCCTTATACTCTTAGCATTAGTTTGATGCACATCAACCAAAAAAAACCATTTTAACCATAAATATGTATTAAGATTAGGATTTGTTTTAGAAGTACAACCATAATGCTGTTATCACATTACATTTAAAAGGGAGCATCAGGCCAGGCACAGTGGCTCATCCCTGTAGTCCCAGCACTTTGGAAGGCCAAGGCAGGCAGATCACCTGAGGTCAGGAGTTCGAGACCAGTCTGACCAACATGGTGAAACCCTGTCTCTACTAAAAATACAAAAATTAGCAGGGCATGGTGGCATGCACCTGTAGTCCTAGATACTTCGGAGGACGAGACAGGAGGATTGCTTGAACCTGGGAGGTGGGGGCTGCAGTCAGCTGAGATTGAGCCACTGCACTCCAGCCTGGGCAACAGAACAAGACTCTGTCTTCTGCTTGTTTGTTTTTGTCTTTTTTTTTAAAAGGGTGGGGGGAGCATCAGTTCCTGAACAGTGATCATTCTTTTAAGATCAAGATTTCATATGGGTAGGGGTGGGGCATGAATGGAGGACATCTTTGATAACAGTTTAAGAACTGTGAATGGGGCCAGGTGCAGTGGCTCATGCCTGTAATCCTAGCACTTTGGGAGGCCGAGGCGGGCAGATGACCTGAAGTCAGGAGTTCAAGATCAGCCTGGCCAACAGGGTGAAACCCTGGCTCTACTAAAAATACAAAAATTAGCCATGCATGGTGGCGCATGCCTGTAATCCCAGCTACTGGGGAGGCCGAGGCAGGAGAATCTCTTGAACTTGGGAGACAGAGGTTGCAGTGAGCCAAGTACGTGTCACTGCACTCCGGCCTGGGGACAGAGCAAGACTCCATCTCAAAAAAAAAAAAAAAAAAAAAAGAATTGGGAATGGCACGAGAATGAGAGTACCATATATTGTCAATGCATGATTAAACCTTCATTATGCATTTAACAATGAAAGCTGTTAAGAGAACAAAAAGACTGGAGAACAGAAGAACAAGATGAAAAGAAGCTACACTCTTCATTCATTACCATGAAAAAGGTAGATCTGAGAAAAATCAACACTCAATGATCTCCATGAGAGGTGAAGTCAATAATAACAAAAAATGTGTATATTATGTTGATTAGATAGCCAAACAGTTCTGAAACTGTGGAACTTATTAAAGTTCTTTATATTTCGCTCCTTTCCATTTCTAGGCTGATTTCCTCTTAAACTCTTTTTTTCACTGTGTCAAAGGCAAACTCTTGCTGGCATATTTGATACCCTCACAAAGACAGCATCTGAGGTACAAATCCAAGAAGACACCTAAAGGAATTAAATATGCCCAAATATACCTACTAAATGTATTATTAATGAACAAATCTCTTACAAGAATATAATTAAAATAATTTTCTATTAAAGAAGTGACCCTTAAACCCAAATGGATGGTACGAACTGGGAAACAAAAAACTACATCAAATAAATAATAGTATATATCTAACCTCTGAGGAGCTGTCTGAGTCTTCCTGTACACCTGAATTTTGACAGGAAGGTTGTGAATTATGCTCTATGTTGGACCGTGTTTGGTAAGTATGTTGACGTTTGCGCTGTGTCCTTCGTAAAGAACGCCCACAGCTAGGCTCATAATCATTCTGCAAAAGAGAATAATAAATTTTAAAAAAGGAAAATCTCAGTAAACACACAGGGAACATATATAAAGGAAATTAGGTGGGGGGTAGGGGTGAGTAGGAGATGAGAATAAGTTCCCCCAAAGAAAGCCAACATGTAACTATATTTATACATATTTAACCCACTTTCCACTAAATATTGATCACTCTCCTATTTTGTAAACCTTGTGATAAAATTAAAGACAGTGCTGAAAAGTCTGGGTTGCAAAGTCCCACAGACTTCTCTGTACACTGCAGAGTGATAGTTTAGGCAGCAACTCCTTGATCCTCAGTTTTGCTAGAGGCTGCAACCAGACCTGTGCCGGAACCACGTTTGGAAACCAGTATGACAATGATATCATTGTCTGGAGCAGGATTCATCAAACTGACTATGCAATGGAAGCTGTTAAACAAGGTTCAGCCACAGTTGGTCTGAAATAAAAAACCCATGCACTATTGATTGCATTGAAAAGGGCACCATCGGAGCTTGCAGCTCATCAGAAAATATTCTCCATGTTGACAACCATATTAATATCTCAACTGCAGGGCTTACTGATGATGGTAGACTGTTATGTAATTTTATGTGCCAGGAGTGTTTCGATTCCAGATTTGTATCCGATAGACAACTTCCTGTGTCTTCTCTTGTATCTCTAATTGGAAGCAAGACCCAAATATCAACACAACAATACGGCTGGAGACCATATGGTGTTGGGCCACTTATTGCTGGGTATGTTGATATGGGCCTCGCATTTTCCAAACTTGGCCATCTGCTGACTATTTTGACTACAGAGCTATGTCCACTGGGACCCGTTCTCAGTCAGCTTGTACTTACTTGGAGAGACATATGTGCAAATTTATGGAATACAATTCAAATGAACTGGTTAAACATGGTCTGCATGCCTTAAGAGAGACAATTCCTGCAGAACAGGACATAACTACAAAAACGTTCCCATTGGAAATGCTGGTAAAAATTTGGAGTTTACAATGGATGATGATGATGATGATGATGATGATGATGATGTGTCTCCATTCCTGGAAGGTCTTGAAGAAAGGCCACAGAGAAAGGCACAGCCTGCTCAGCCTGCTGATGAACCAGCAGAAAAGGCTGAAGAACCAATGCAACATTGAGTGACAAGCCAGCTGGCACAGCCTGTTCAACCTGCTGATGAACCAGCAGAAAAGGCTGATGAACCAATGGAACATTAAGTGATAAGCCAGCCTATGTATGTATTATCAAATACGTAATAATGCTGGAAGACATACTGATGATACTAATCATCAGTAGAATGGTAGTGGAATGGTATGTTTTAAGTATCAGTCCAGATTTGAGTTTTTTCTAAGCAACCTCACTAAAACCATATAATGGTGTACATTTTTCTTTGAGATGTCTATATAATCATTTTCTAGAAAGTACAGGTATCTGTACTAATGTTTTTATATGAAAAAAGTAAGTGTCTTTGTGATTTTAAAGCCAACTGTAAAATAAAATTGTTTCACTTCTTGAAAAAAAAAAAAAAGAAATGTCTGGGTTGCAAGAATTTGCCCATTCATAATTTACATATGCCACATTATTCAGAATTATTATAGGATGAAGCAAGACATTTCAGTCACATTTGTGTATATATAATATGTATTTATTTAGTTATTCAAAAATCTAGAAAACTTTTTTAAAGTGCTAAGATATATAAGTGGATTTAATAATCTACACTTTTGTTCATTCTAGATTAACATTGAAGACTAAACTCTGATCTTTTATTTCTCTTGCCCAAATTTCTATCTAAGAGGCCTTCTGCGGGGGTGGGCATGGGAGGGGAGGTTCCACGCTTTACAAACCACGAAGTCGCATCAGAGGGGTTTTACTTAACCCTATATAATATGTTTTAACTTTCCAGTCTGACTCTGGCATAACATCATACAACAGAGAAAGAAAGAAATCAAAATATTTTAACTGCAAATATGTTTCTTTGTCATTTCTTGAAATAGCCCGGTAAAGCTGTCTTAAAATCAACATTCTGTAGAGAATCCCGTTCTCTTTCCAGGCCTTTTTCCTGATCCAGGAGAGAATCAACCAAGAGTCTGGCACTTTTATTTAAGTCTGAAAAGAAACATTTGCTATCTACTCTCTGTGGAAAAACTACCTAGAGGCTTCTTCTGCGTAATGAGAATCTCGGTCTCTAAAACTCCTTATCTTAACCCAGACATTTCCTTCCATTGATTCTAGGTCTTTAGACAATAACTTAACTCTTTCAACTAATTGCTAATTAGAAAATTTTAGAATCTACCTATGACCTGGAACCTCCTCTGCCACACCCCCCTGAGTTGTCCTGCCTTTCTGCACCAAACCAATGTACTGTCTTACATGTACTGATAGATGTCTTGTCTCCCTAAATTGTACAAATCCAACCAGTAGCCTGACCATCTTAGGCATATGTTCTCAGGACTACTTCTTGAGACCAGTCACTGGTCACTCATATATGGCTCAGAACAAATCTTTTCAAATATTTTACAGAGTTTGATTCTTTCATCAACAGCATTCTTAAGATTCTTAAGAGTTAAAAAGTATCTTTAGAATAAATTTAGTCCAATCTCCAACCCCCCACCTCTGAAATACAAAACTAGGTCCAGGAGAGAGTTGTTTAAAATAAAAATGAAATAATAAATCTTAGATTACTTCTAACAACAGAAGGGAAAGGACTCAAAACAATCTACATACAAAAAGTAACAATTTAATTTTTGGAACTGAAATCTAAACTCTGTTCCTTTTTTCTTCTCTTGCTCAAATTCCTATCTCAAGCGTCTGGAGAATCATGCCTTACAAACCATAGAGTCCCATCAGAGTGGTTTTATTTAACTCTATATAACATGGCTTTACTTTTCCAACCTCACTTTGGCATAACATCACATGACAGATAAGGAGGGGAATCAGAGTATTTTAACCCCAAATGTTTCTTCGCCATATCTTGAAATAGCCCTGCAAAGCTGTCTCTTGTGGGGGAAAACCTACATTGTGCAGAGGATCCCCTTCAAGAGAGAATCAAGTAAGAGTCTGGCATCTTCTTAAGTCTGATAATAAACATTTACAACTATTTTCTCTGAAGTTTGCTACCTGGAGGCTTCATATGCATAATAAAGAATCTTGGTCTTCACAAACCGTTATCGTTTTTTTTTTTTTTTTTGAGACAGTTTCACTCTAGTTGCCCAGGCTAGAGTGCAATGGCGCGATCTCAGCTCACTGCAACCTCCGCCTCCCAGGTTCAAGCAATTCTCCTGCCTCAGCCTCCCGCCTCAGCCTGCGAGTAGCTGGGATTACAGGCATGCACCACCATGCCCAGCTATCTAAACCCTTATCTTAATCCAGACATTCCCTTCTATTCATTCCAGGTCTTTAGATAAAAACTCTTTCAACCAATTTCCAGTCAGAAAATCTTGGATTGGAAATTGACCTGGAAGCCCACTACCCACCTTCCAGTTGTCCTGCTTTTCTGCACCAAACCAATATACATTTTACATCTATTGATTGATGTCTTATGTCTCCCTAAAATGTATACAACCAAGTTGTAGCCCAACCATCTCGGGCACAGAGTCTCAGGATCTCTTAAGGGCTGTGCCACAGACCACTGGTCACTCATTTTGGGCTCGGAATAAATCTCTTCAAATATTTTAGAATTTGACTCTTCATCGAAGGCACACAGACGCACAGAAATTCATGCCATACTTAATCCCTTATATCCCATTGAGGATTATTTCTACTATTTGTGGACAATATAGAAGAAAAGAAATTGAGTTACTATGGATAACTTACTTGTAGTTATAACAAGAATTAGCAGTATATTCATTTAGTAAAAAGGTCAAAATAGAGATTTAATTTTTAACAACTAAAATTTGAAGTGAAAACTATTTTATTCTAACCTTTACAAATACAAAACATTACTATTGACATTCCATTTAGCTAAGCTGCAATCCTAGAATGTAATTAGGAACCAACAAGTTTAAAAGTGTATGTAAATGTTTCACATTTTCAACATAAGCAAAAATATCTACAGACCTAAGTACCCTGTCCATTAGTCTCAGTCAAGTCTGATGTTTGATAAAATCAGCTGAGTAGGAAAAAAGAATAAAAATCACTGTTCTGAGTCATTCAAAAATCTCTTAAAAAAAAAAAAAAACTAACAAAATAAAGTTAATTTCTTAACAATAAAAGTTAAGAGTTAAGAAAGCAAACATCAAAATGATCTAATATTTGAAGATACCCATTTCATATTTATCTAAATTTCTGTTTAGCAATTATGGAAAAAAAAATTCAAAATCAGGGTCCATTACCTAGATTTGTTTAACAACATCAAAATCATCCTAGACTCTTCAAATTACCACACTCTACAGAAACTATGGTTAAATTTGGGAACAAAATTATACATTTGGTGTACCTGAGAGCATTCTGCTTAGCAGTTTCTTTCTACAGTACATCACAATATACAGATCATGTTTTGCTCCTAAATGATTTGGTAAGCCAGGAATGGGTCTAGGGTAGGGATCAGCAAACTTTTTCTGCAAAGGACCAAAGTGTAAATATTTTTTGGCTTTGCAAGTCATACAATCTCTGTTACAACTATTCAATTCTGTCTTACAGCCTGAAAGCAACCATATACAAGATATAAATAAGTGAACATGGTTGTGTTCCCATAAAAATGAACAGAAATAGGTAGCAGAACTGATTTGGCCCATGGGCTATAGTTTGTCAATCTCTGGCCTAGGATATCTGGATCATTTGTTTTACATTCTAATTAGTGATCTGATAATATATTTAAGGTTCCACTTTGACCATATAAAAATGGTTATTTTAATACAAATATCTTATCCCTACAATGACCACATGTCCTCGATTTGGGGGGACACTCTGGACTTATAACTTTATTGTTATTAATAATAATCATATATCTCAATTTGTGGCTCAAAAAGTAGGTGCCTTATATGCAGATACCTACTAAAATAGTCTCTTAATACATAACTGCTGCCTCTCAAAAGCCTATTATCTACAAATATTTGCAAATAGTGTATCTCAAAGTATTGTAAAACTATACTTACCCTTTGAGTAGTATAAGATGGCTTTTTCTTCTTTTCAACTGTATAAAGACTGATTTCTATGTCACCTTTTGCAGTTCGACATTCTTCCTGTACCCTAATAACAAGTCAAAGGTCAAAGTAACAGAAAATCATCAAAAAGAAAACCAATCATCTAAGAATCAGATAACAAAAATACTTTTAAACATATAATTTGCCACCTGAACTATTTTTAGGTGTATAATCCAGTGGCATTAATTACATTCAGAAAGTTGTGCAACCATTATCAGCATTTCCAAAACTTTTTCATCACTTCAAAGATAAACTCTGTGACCATTAAGCAATAGCTCCCCATTTTCTCCTTCTTCCTAGCCCCTGAAAACCTCTAATTTATTGTATGTCTCTATGAATTTGCCTAGTCCAGACATTTCATATAAGTGGAATCATATAATATTTGTCCTTTTGTCTCTGGCTTCTTTTGCTTATCATGTTTATCCATGTTGTAGCAGGTATCACAACATTCTTTTCTATAGCTGAATGATACGCCATTTTCTACATATACCACAATTTGTTTATCTGTTCATCTGTTGGTGGACAATTGAGTTGTTTCCACCATTTGGTTATTGTGAATAATGTCACATTTAACACTGGTATACAAATGTCTTTGAGTCCCTGCTTTCCATTCTGCTTTCAATGTTTTGAGTAAATAATCATTTACTCCAAAGACACAAGTTAATTATGTCTTTCTTTTTTCTTATTACTGCTGCCTTCTTATAGCAGAAAGCAGAAGAAAAGGAGAAACCAAATTAATTTTGCTACTTGTTGGTTGATCTGGTAAAAGCTTGGTTAGGAAGATACTTGATTAAAATGAATTGTACATATTCTCTGTAAATGTCCTTTCTCTTTTCTAAATCTATTTCCAGTTGCTGTGGAGTATCTGAAAGTTGTTATTACAGCAAATTTCAGGGTTTACAAATACGAATAGGGATTGTAAGTTTGAAATTAATCCTAATGAAATTCTTTCATCCAATGAAGTCTACCTAAATGACATTTCTAAAGATACTCTAAGCACTAGCATCTAGCAAATAATTGTACTCCCAGGTTGCTCAAATGTTAGGGTCCATATATCACTCACATATTTAATTACGTAAGACCTCATGAGTTCTTAATACTACTTGTATTCTTTTCTTCAAATCTAGGCTATAAACTCAGAACAGAGATAATGTTTTGCATTTTCAATATTCCCCAAAGCATTCAGCACAAAGCTGAAGATAATCATTATTTGTTATGGAGTGAACTCACTGGAATAATATGGAAAAACTAATGCATGCCTAAACTATATTTTAAAATACCTCATTTACTAGGCTAACATAGTACATTTCAATTCACTTTCTAAGAATAAAGCTTTAAATTTTCTTCTCAATGTTACCTTATTGACTCACCTACTAACCCCATTATTTAGTTCATTGACCACCACTCTTCTGCTCCATGCCATGAGATCTCTTTCAGTGGCCATCTGGCTCCGAGGAGCATTGTTATGCATTTGTCTAACACCTTCAATTTGACTACTAGGTCTTCTAAGCCTGATGTTTGGGGAAGAAGATATGTCCATGTTTGGACTTCTCAGAGCTAAAACAAAAACAAGGAAAATTGTCACTTTCTGAGCAAAGGCACCACAGTTTTCCAGAACACAGCTCTAAATAAAAGAGTAGATTCAAAGATAGTACTGCTGTAAGAATTGCTATCCCTTTGTTCTATATTTTCTGTACCCTCCTTTATGTTTTTCATATTGTTATAAATAAAGCAAGCACTTTTATTGAGAAATGTTTAAAATTTCTATAATTATTTTAATTTTTTTCAAAGTAGTTTCACATCTGACATCTACTAAATGCTCACAGAATATAAAAAAATGTATTCAACATGATTTGGAGATTCACAAATGTTTCTTAGTGCTAGTTCAGGAAGCAGCTTTTTGATCTAAATTCTATCTTTATTCTCTCCATTACAGTGTTTCTAGATAAAGCATCAATAAAACTTTCAAAAATGTTAAGATTCAAAGTATAAATAATTATTTTTTTAAATCAAAATTTCATTTTCAAGATTGAGGAGCAAAGAAAGAAAGAAAACAAAGTAACAGAAGTTTTATTTTTTAATACTCCAGAAAGGTTCATGTTATTTTTCTTATATTTACAAATAAAACACAAACGGAAACTGAAACATCCAACTGTTAAAGGTCAGAAAAATTTCAAAACAAATGAATATTACCAATAGAAGTCAGTGGGGTCTCTTGACTAATGTCATTTCTAATTTGTCCACAGAAACCTAGTATTGAAGGTACAACAGAATACTGATTTCATTAATGGATATTTAAATCAGGGCTCTGAGAAAGTTTCACGTCTCAGGAATAAAGGGCCTGGATAGATAGGATTATCAGCCCACTTGTTATCTTGTTCCAGGTTCAGAAAAGCTTATCTGAGTTAGGTGTTCAAGTAACCCAAATGAATATTTTTAATTTTATGAGATATTGAAGAAATCAGGAAATTAGTAGAATACTCTGTGAATCACCACAAATTTAAATCACCTTATTCATTTCTATGAAATCTAAAATGCAATGTTACACAGATAAATGACTCTAGTTACAAATATATGAAAAGAAATAAATCTGAAAAAAAATCTCATAAGATGACTACATTTGAAGATAAAACTAATAGCTCTTGATAAAAGCTAAGATTTATATAAAACTCAGATGCCCTGGCACGTTTAATGTAAAAGATAGGATAGGATATCATTTTAATATCATTTAAGGATAGAATATTTATTTTCACGTTTAATGTAAAAGATAGGATAGGATATCATTTTAATATCATTTAAGGATAGAATATTCATTTTAAGATAATTAATTATACAATAACTTCCACTGGTATTAAGATCAAACTATTATAAGTCAATTCAGAAGCTGCATCTGTATTCCCTAAGACAGCTTCTTGTCTTCAGTGTATTTTTTTTTTAATTCAAGAGAGGAGCATGGTATTCTGCTTTCCTCTCCACAAAAGAGGAATTGGCAGTAATTTCTAAACTTAAGGTAGTTTTAATTTCGAAAACTGTATACAAGTTTTGTTCCCCTACAAGAGGGCTAGACATACTGTAGCACTTCACTTCTTAAAACAAATGTAAAGATTACAGATAAATTACTGAGTAAAAAGAAGACAGTGTATTAAAATGCATCACCTGAATTTCTCAGGAGACCTTAAGTCATTTTACCCACAAATGATGAGATTATGAGACTTTGATATATCTGATATCAAAATTGCAAATTAATAAAAATGTTTTTATTTATAAAGGTAAAATATTTTCCATGTAATTATTTGGGAAAAGTAAAATAATTACAGTACATACACTACACCCTTTACAAGTATAAAAATACTTACCACCATTAACAGAGTATGCTCTATTAACTGGAAAATGTGGAACATCTCCTTCATTAATTAGCCTCAAGTCTTGTTCTCTCTGCAGCTCCCTGATTATTCCATCAAGAATGCTCTCATCTTGGTCATTGGTTTGCTGCCCAATTACCTGTTCTACTACCTCACCATCACCTTAATAAGACCAGATACAAAGCCCCAAAATTACTTACATTTTAGTACACCTTAAACATAGTAAAAACAACCTGTAAATTTCTACACAAATGATTAAAAACAGGATTAAATGTAAAATAAAGTATATATCAAATGAAACATTTTATTAAAAACTTTAAATATTTTTGATGTACTAGCTTATGTGTCTGACTTAACCAATGCTCCCAAATTAGACATTATTATGAGGGCCTTCTCATCTTTAAAAATACAATCAAGTGCTGCATAACAACATTTCAGTCAAAGATAAACCACATATACAATGGTAGTCTCACGAGATCATAATGAAGCTGAAAAACTCTTGTTTAGTGACATCATAGCCTCAAAGTGCAATGCAGTACTCACATGTTTGTGGTGATGTTGGGATAAACAAACCTACTGCACTGCCAGTTATATAAAAGCATAGCACACACAATTATGCACAGTACATAATATTTGGTAGTAAACGACTATATTACTGTTTTATGTATGCACTATACCATACTTCGTATCATCTTGAAATGTACTACTTTTAATTACTAAAAAAAATTGCACTGTAAAACAGCCTCAAGAAGGTCCTCCAGGAGGTATTCCAGAAAAGGGTATTGTTATCATAAGAGATGACAGCTCCATATTGCCCCTGAAGACCTTCCAGGGGGACAAGCAAGATGTGGAGGTAGAAGACAGGGATATTGATAATCTTGACTCTGTGTAGACCTAGGCTAATGTGTGTTTGTGTCTTAACTTTTAAAAAGTTTAAAAAGTAAAACAATAAAAATTTTAAAAAGAGAAAAACCTTATAGAATAAGGATATAAAAAATATTTTTATACGGTTGTACAAAGTATTTGTGTTTTAAGCTAAGTATTATTACAAAAGAGTCGAAAAGTTAAAAAAACAAAACAAAAAACCTAAAAAGTGTTTCCAGTAAGCTAAGGTTAATTTGTTACTGAAGAAAGAAAAATATTGTTTATACACATTTAGCATAGCCTAAGTGTACAGTGTTGATAAAGTGTACACTATTGTATAGTAATGTTCTAGGTCTTCACATTCAATCACTCACTCACTGAATCACCCACAGCATTTGCAGTCTTGTAAGCTCCATTCCATGGTAAGTGCTTTACACAGGTATACCATTCTTTATCTTTTATACCATATTTTTACTGTACCTTTTCTGTCTAGATATGCTTAGATAAATATATACCATTGTATTTATAACTGTCTATGGTATTCAGTGCAGTTAAATGCTGTATAGGTTTGCTGCCTAACAGCAACTAGCTATGCCATAAGAGTTTTGAGTAAGGTTTAATTAAACAAGTTTAACCACAGATACCTAAAATGCTTTGCATCCTTCTTTGTGAAAATTTCCTTTTTGAAAGAAGTCAAAATGATGATCTTTGAACTATTATTGTCTTTTGATAACATTTTAGTGTTTTAATGAGTACAAAATTATTTTTTATATACACTGAAACTTAATGATTATTTCTGAATGAAAATGTTAAATCTTTTTCTTTCTTAAGTATATCATTGCCCTGGTTTTCATCTTGTCCTCTAGTCAGATTTGACAGAGTAACCAAGTGATCAGATCTTACAAGAAATATACAAGAAATAAAGTCTGATAAATTAGACTTTCTTATTCCTTTGTTTTCAAGTTTATCTCCCATTTAATTAATATTCACACCTTTTCTCCTTGGCTAATAAATATATCATCACAGTAACTACAGGCACATGTGTAATACCATTTCCCTGCTCTACAACCTTTATGAGCAAGAACATAAAAAGATGTGCAGCATTTCATTCTATGAGGGTCAGTTCAAGCCTTAATTCCCTAGCAAAGATACAAAATTCTACTTGCAAATCAGTAACTTACTAGCTCATACCTGAAGACAACCTACAAGTACCAAAGTAAGATATGAAGGCATTTTATGTGGGGGTAGAGGGCAGAATAAATAATGGAAATATGCTAACCAGAAGAGAGTAAGTTTCTTTGATAGAAAATAGCTTATTCCAATGTTTTATTCTCCTATCTCCCCATCATATATCACATTCATCTCTGCTTTCCCAATATCTCCCAAGACCGAGTGTTATTTAAATAGTCACATCCGCTTACTCTACACCCAATAACTCTTTGCATTTCAAACATGAGAATAGGTAAATAGCTACCTCCAGCTGCGGGGTAGGGGTTGTTTCCTTTTTATTGAGACAGTCTGACTCTGTCGCCCAGTCTGGAGTGCAGTGGCACAATCTTGGCTCACCGCAACCTCTGCCTCCTGGGTTCAAGTGGTTCTTGTGCCTCAGCCACCCAAGTAGTTGGGATTACAGCCGGGCACCATCACCCCCAGCTAATTTTTGCATTTTTAGTAGAGACGGGGTTTCACCACGTTGGCCAGGCTGGTCTCGAATGCCTAACCTCAAGTAATCCACCCACCTCGGCCTCCAAAAGTGCTGGTATTATAGGCGTGAGCCACCACTCCTGGCTAGTCTGTGGTTTTTCAAAGTTTCACCTTCTTAGTTTAATTAACTATGAACTCTCAAACTAAAATATCAATACTATAAGCAGTGGAATTCCACCAGTTACAAAAGCTTTTACTACAACTCAATACTATAGAAAACAACAGGTTCATACATATATAAGGTTTTCTAAAGAAATAGGTCAATACATTATCTGCTTGAGCATATATGCTTATGTTTGTCCTAACCCACTTATCTGTGTCCAGGTGAGATAAACAATGAAAAAGTACTATGCTAAGGTTAAAAGTACTATACAACTGAAAATTAACAGTAACAGAAGATGAAACATATTATAACCTACTCCAGAGTTTAGCAGGAGGCATACATCATAGAGAACACAGCAGTAATGTATAATATTGTGCAAAATGTTTTAAATTTACTTTTAGAGGAAACATACCATTAGCCACATATCCCAGCTGTGGTATAAGCTGTTCATCTTTACAATTTTCCCGTCCTGGTACCAACCGTTGGAATTTTGTGGGATGAGGATTTCCATCAACATCCACCAAAAATGGAGGAGGCATGAGGTGAGGAGCTTGTTGGGTTTGTTCATCCAATACATAGTTATTGGCATCACGAATAAGAGGACGATAATCCGTGTGGAAGAACATCTGATCTGGAATCTTTATGACAGATTTTTAGTGGGTTAACATACACAGGGAATTTATAAGTAAATACTTGTTTTCATTCTTAGAGCACACTCATTTTTTAAATCAGATAATTTTTTGCATACTCTTATAGTCCTTTGTTGCCCTATATTCTCCCTTTAGGTAGAATAGAATTGAATTACCTAGATGGTAATTCTCTTTTCTCCACAAAATCCTATAATCTGTATTAATTTTTAGACATATCATATTTCTTCTATTATGATAAGAAGAACTAAAGCAACAACCCAGTAGATATAGTTGGGCATTTGTATTTAAGTTGTAAAAATTACACAAACCTACATAATTATGTTTTTCTTGCTTATTTTTATTCAAATGAAGACAGATGCAGTATAATACATATGATAAAACAGGTAAATATCAATCACATCAAAGACACTCAAACCTGATATTAATACAATTATTGAGCTGACCTCAATGATTGAGTTCTCTTCCAACTCTACAATTCTATAAACTTTCTCAAATTCACAGCTAACAAAACATAAAGAACCAATTAAGTTAGCTCCCAAAGTATTTTAACAGGATCAATAATAAGTAAAATAGCCACCTAAGAAATAAACATATTCAGTCGCCAGCAGTCTATTCCCAATTCATGAGAAGTAGAAGATGTGATGTATTAGAATTACTCTCCTATTATACCTGGAAGGCAGTAGAGAATATGTTCAAAGCAAAAGGATTTCCTAAGGAATTTTTATGTCTTCATCACCCTGTAATTTATCTCAATCGTGATCTGCACAGCCAAACATAATGTTCTGGCAGTGCAGATCACAATTGAGAACCTTTACTAAGAAAGACAACTTTCTTTTATTTTATATCTACTGACACATAACAGCCCTTATTAACTGGAGGACTTTAAACAAAATTTGTGAATGACACAATCCTAAATTATACTCTACAGCAAAATTAAAATATGCTAACCTTTTCATAGTATTTACTGCATCCAAAACCAAAAAGCAGCAAATGCCCATGAGAATCTGTGCAGGCAAAATGGTTTCCATCCGGTGAAAATTTACAATCAAACACCGCACCATGGCCTTGGCCTTCAATCTGAAATTCAGAGGAGTCTCAAGTCATCTTAAGAGTAATTTTCAAATAATAGATAGGTGACAACTTTTCCTTGCTAATACCATGGACTCTGTGATGCACAAACATTCCAAAGTACTCTCTGGCTTCTGTAGCCAGAACCCTACTGAAACAGTAAATCCCTGAAAGAAATTAGGGAGAGGCAAATTGCAATGGATAAAATCAATCATTGCTAGCAATGACATACCTCATGAAATACTAAATGAGTGACTGTGAAGATTAAAATAGAACTAAATGCAACCAAAATGACAAAGGCACTACCTCAGCAAAGTCAAGATACTATCTTCACATCTTAAGTTATAATGCAATGAAGCCTTAAAATAACCATCCTAAAATTAAAGCACACAATCAATTTTACTAATAAAAGACAGAGGATCTGTCTTTGCTTTGGGTCTATATAAAGCATATAAAAGTAAACTCAAAGGCCAACCAACAATTTAGAAATGTTTAGTCAGAATTATTCTTAAGAGGATATGAGTATTCCCATCACCATAGAAGGGTGTTCTGAGAGGAGAGATAGCTCACCAGATTTTTCCATGGCTTGTATGAGACATATCTTAAGAGCATCCATATCTCCAAGTCCATGTTTGCCAAACAACTTTCTGATTACTAAATCATATGAGGTTTACCAGGGGCAGACACAAGTATTACAGTCACTGTTATAATTCATAAATGAGAATTACATTTTAAACATCAATCTTTTTTTGATTTTGGTTAGGTGTTAACTCCAAAGCTTAATACATTTGAGTATCTGTAGTTTAGGGCTGGGGAACAGAATTTGGAAAATGCTAACACCTAAGAAAATGCTAACATCTTGAAAGGCTCAACTGGCCTTATTCTCAGTTCTTGAGTTATTCTCTGAATTATTTAACCAATTTAAACACAAATGACAAGAGGTTCCTTTGTACTAGGTATACTTTAATTAACCAAGTTATTATATAAGAGAAGTTGGTTTTAATGTGAACTAGACACAGGTGTCTCTTACCATGTTAAAGTAATTCCGAATTTTGGTCCCCCGGTCAAGGTCCCAAATAAAAATGTTCCCATCATGACCTGCTGAAAGTATAATCCTTTGATCAAATGGATGGGCTTCCAGAACGAATACTTCGTCATCATGTCCCTATAATAAAAATCAGTATTAAAAATGAAAAGCAACACAAAATGTCTTGTTCATTTGGTAAAAAGGTCTTCAGTGTGCTATCAGTCTGGTTCAAATGGATTTATGCAGAATAATAAACAGCATTTACTACGTGGATACTATATGAACAATATACCTCAGTGAGATTTCCTTATAAACTGCTGATTTTATCAAGTATTCAATAAACAGAAGATACAGAAATGTTTTTAAAATATAGTCTAAACAATACAGCTCATTAACCAAGGCTCTGAAGTGGAATTTAGGACTGGGCTATTTAAAAGGCCACAGAATATATGACAAACAGAATCTTTCAATAACACCCAATTCTGACACAATGATCAATACAATTCAGCACTCTATTCTCTATTACTGGTATTCAAATTGTATTTTAGTAGGCCTCATGATACATTCAAAGGATAAAGCACAGTGGTTCTGCTCTACATCTACTTAACATTTGGGAGTTCCATTTAAGATGTTATCTAGAAAATAGATTTTCTGCTAAAAAGAAGTAAGTTTGAAAACCAATGCTTTATGTTATATGTTTGTACAACATATAACATGTTTACATATGTTATATGTTTATATAACATATAACAAGTTTACATATGTTATATGTTTATATGCCTCGTAAAGGAAAAGTTTACAAGCATCTGCTTTAAGATCATTGTTCATTTTCTTTGGACTTAACTCCTGACTAGAGAGTATATGTTTAAGAACAGGCTCCAAGCCTTAGAAAAGCATAGAGAACATTCCGAAGTTGCACTTATCTTAGGAACACACTATCACATTATACATCAGTAGCGTCTAAAAAATGATCATATCCTGCAAATCTCAAAAATGCATTTTGTCCCAAATCATGCTATTAAAAAAAGTAGAATAACAGAGTATCCTACCATATTATGATTATGGACAAAAATACAGCTTACTGAAAGAAAATATAACTTTAGACTGGCTCAAAACGTAGTGATAAGATTAGTAGGAAAAATCCCCTTATGATAAATACCATCACAACTCAAAGTTTACCAAAATTCTTCCCAGTGACTACAGAAAAAGTTATTTCTTTGCTATAACAAAATCTCTTGCTAAAAGAATCAATTTGATATAGCCAATATTTTCTCAGGTTCGTACCCAGTAAAAAATAAAGTTAGTTTGCTAAACTCTAATGATAATGACATGACTACTTCAATGTACATTAGGGGGAAAAAAAAGAACTTTGAAGCTGGGGATTTTCCTTTTTTTGGGTCATATGCCTTAGGAGAGGACATAGTTACTAGATCATGGGGAACAAGATCTAGTCAAAATAAGTAATGTCTTAAAATTTATCAATTTATCATCTTAAAATGCCATATTTGTATTCGGTAAGCACACTTTTATTTCCACCACCCCCACACAAATCTAAATTATCATCCTGGCTCATTCTGGCTACTATCAGACTCCTATAATCTACCTGCAGTCACTCTCAACTCATTCCAATCTATTCCCTCTTCTGTGACCAGAATTAAAAGGTATTTTTCAAAAGCAAAACCCTTAATGATTTTCTATTGGTCTTACAATAGATCCTACAAAATCCTAGTCTGGCCCCTGTCCACTTTTCCCATTGTATCTGGGGAGACTCTGTTTCTGCTCTCTGTGATATAGCTAAATTGGCTTTCTTTCAGCTCCTATCTACCTCAGGACCTTTGCACACGCCATTCCCTCTTTCTAGAAACACGCCCCAGTCTCCTCACATATTTGATTTACCAAATATTTACTGATACCCTACCATGTAGAGGCAGTAAATAAATAAGAAAACATAACAATAAAATATCAAGATAGTGATGAACCTAGTAAAAGTAAAGCAAGGTGACATAATAAGACAAAGACGAGGAGGCTATCTTGGATTGTTTGATCAGGGAAGGCCTAATCAAGGAGTTGACACTTAAGTTGAGATTTGGGTAATTCTTACTTATCTTTCAAAACTTAACCCAAACTACACTTCCTCAGGAAGTTTTCTCTAAGCCTCCCATATCAAATTTGGTTACCCTGTTAGAAGTTTGCATTCTATCTCTCATTTTTCTTTCTTAGCACTTATCTGATCAAAAGTATTTCTCATCATAGGCTATAAGCTCTGGCATGACAAGACTCTGTCTAATTTACCATTTATATCTAACACCTAATCCACTTTTGGCACACAGCTGATGCTCAAACAGCATTTGCAATATAGAAGAACTTTACATCCCTCTGATACATAAACACCATGATATACTACAAAGACAACTGAGTTGAGTCGGAAGAATTGGTTTCTAGTCTGAACCTTATCACTTACTAACGAGTGATCGCATGGCAAGCATTTGGCATTCTCTCCTTAAAATGCTTATGAATTGATAGTTGAAACAGACAAAATAAGGTTTTTAAATTAAACTTAATCTGAAGTCAACCAGTATTATGATAAACTGAAAAACATCAACACCACCCATGTGATTTCTGCCATTAATCCTTTCAACTTTTTACATCACAAATACTGTAGCCTCTTACAATGACAAATATACACTTTCTGAAAGAGGAAAAAATACCTTTCTTTTCCTACTTCTTCCTCTTACCCCTATTCCTTGCATAAACTAATCACTAAAGGTAGACTATGTAGGATATCTTTACCAAAGTAAGGTACGCTCTACCCCTATAATGGTAACAATGAAAAAATGCCAACCCCTGATAAAAACAAAATAACTTATATGTTCTCATTGTATACAATAACACAGTAGATGAGTAACTACTAGACTTAGAAAAGATCTTGAAAAGATTTCATACTTGCTTTTAGCAGGTATAGTGCATGTCATCCCTATTTTACAGCTATGTCAAAAGAGGCCTCTCAGAAAATCATTTTTCCAAGGGCTAGTATAGTATATCACAGAAAGGAAACTTAAATTTCCTGTGTCTTAAAATAATGTGCTTTTTGACCATTTTAATTACTCTAAAAATAAAATACTTACAGATAATGTATGAAGAAGCTGTCCTGTGATAGAATTCCACACTTTCAAAAGAAAATTATTCACTGCAGTAATAACTGTGGTATCATAGCGATCCCAGGCCACCATAGTCACCTTAAGTTTAGTGATCTTGTCTTCTCCAGATGGCAAATTATTGCTAAACAAAACAATTTGCAGTATTCATATCTTATGAATTTTGGACAAAGGTGCATGTTAAGTAGCAAATTATGACATAATTTCTCCAGGAGTACACAACTGTTTAGATTAAAAAATCCTAAACTATACTGTTAAGTATTCATGAAAGAAAAAAGTAAATGTATCTGCATAGGGCAATACCTGTTAGCTTAATTCAGGAAGAAAAAAAGACCCTAAAATGACAAAAATTTGGTAAATAGTTCCTTGAGAACCAAAAATTATGAAACTACTAAGAAATCTATAAATACCTTGAAAAATAAAATTCATGCTTATGTTGGTTATCAGAAAATAGGAAAACATAATGGCCAATTTATTCTCTTAAATATGAATTTTTTTAGAAAACCCATAGGTCTTATAAAAAGCAGTAGAAAATTTAGTACCATTTTTATGTAATTAAATATGACATTATCAATAGGTAGCTATGATGAAAAAGTCATTTTTATACTGCAGCTAATGGAAAGACAGTTGATTTCAGGGCCATACCCTAAAGAAGCTGTAGTGTCCCAAAGAAGTAATTATGTATCTTCCAATCAACAGTGAAGATGACAAAACTGAATGCTGATTAAGTGTAAATATATTACTGAGTAGGAATGCTAACAATATAAAATATTATAAAAGTATCCTTAGAAAATTAAAGAAAAAGTTAAACATATGATGACATTTAACAGGGACAACTCTCAAGGTAGAAAGTAATATAGATATATTTTTTAATGACCTATAAAAATCTAAGGCAGAGAATGGCTCTATAGGCATCAGTAGAACACAGAGATCTTTGAGTCACAACAGACCAGAATATCAAATGAATCAGCAATATTCCTGTCATCCAGTCTGTCAATCAACAGTAAAGATGATTTGCTTAGAGGCTGTACAGATGCAAACTTCATGTCTACAATTAACTTCAAACTATTTACTAATGTAAAAAGATATTTTATATTCATTATTAAACTCAATGTAAAATATATCATGAGAACCACATAAACATCTAACATATATTCTTACCCAGTCATTTTAGTAGCCATGTCGAGCACTATACTCTTCCATTCTTGTTGCTGATACTGCCAAATTCTTGCGGTTCCATCTCGACTTCCACTAACAAATCTTAAACTAGACAGAGTTAAAATAACTTTATTAATTTTCTCAAAATGTAAATCACTTTTTTTGATAATATAAGTAACACATTAACCCTCACACACTACTGAGGGGAATGTAAAATGGTACAGTCACTTTGGAAAACAGCTTGGCAGTTCTTCAAAATGTTAAACATAGTCATCATATGACCCGGAAATTCTACTCCCAGGTATATATCCAAGAGTAATGAAAACATAAGTCCACATAAAAATGTGTACATGAATATTCATGGCAGCATTATTCATAATAAGTCAAAAAGTGGAAACAACCCAAATGTCCATCAATGGGATAAATGGATAAACGAAATGTAGCGTATTCATACAATGAAATATTATTCAGCAAAAAAAAAAAAAAAAAAAAAAGAAAGAATGATAGACACAGTAACATAGATGGATCTTGAATAGGCAAACCTATAAAGACAAAAAGTAGATTAATGGTTACCCAGAGCTGGGAGTGAAGGGATAGGAGAATTGGAGGTTGACAGCTAAAGGGTATGAGCTTCTTTCAGGGCCAATGAAAATGTTCTAAAATTGACTGTGGTGATGGTTGCACAACCCTATGAATATACTAAAAACCAATGAATTTTATGTTATTTAAATTATATTTCAATAAAGATGTCATTTAAAAAGAATGCATATTCACTCATACTTCTGTCACTGTCAACACTTCGGTTTCTATTTTCAGAATTTATAAAATACAGACATATACACTTCAATAGTTTCTACCACAAAAAATTGAACTGAACTATATATGTTTTTCCCTAGCTTAACTGTATTTTGTTGATCTATTTCTATGTTTCCAAGTACAAAACTATCACTTTTAATAAGTGTTCAACTATATGAATGTACCAAAATTTATTTAATTAATCCCTTAATGATCAACTGTTGTTTCCAATCTTCACCATTATAAATAATGCTGTGATGAACATCTCTATATAATCTTTGTACAACCTCATACATATATTTGCTGAGTCAGAGTAGGTGTATTTTTAAAGCTTTTGATACATACTGCCAAATTGTTTCCCTGAAAAGTTTTTTTAATAATTTACAATCTCATCACAAGTTGTAGAAGTGTCCATTTTCCCAAAACCCTTGGCAATATTGGGATTATCATTTTTCATTATCTTGTCATTCTGAAAGAAAAAAAAGTGACTGTTATTTTAATTTATATTTCTTTGATTATTAGTAAAATTGGACATCTCCTCATGTGTTTATTGGTCACACGAATAATTAAGACCACAATAATGTAATTTTCCCTAAATAGAAAAAGACAGGGAGTTAAAAATTTAGGTTCTTCTAGCATGAAAGAATAGTAGCTATACTAATGTTCAAGCATCTAACTCAGTATAATACAATCAAGTCAACCTTAAAATTTATTTGGTGGTTTTTTCATTCCTAATATAGACATCACTCTTTGTAGACCATCATTATTTACTCTCAAATTTGACAAAAATGAACAACTCCATCAGTGTAATTATTTGCAGTCAAAAGTTATTTAAAAATAGAACATGATCATCCTATAAAGTCCTTATAGGCCGGGCGCGGTGGCTCACGCCTGTAATCCCAGCACTTTGCGGGGCCGAGGCGGGTGGATCACGAGGTCAGGAGATCAAGACCATCCTGGCTAACTTCTCTACTAAAAATACAAAAATATTAGCCAGGCACGGTGGCATGGTACTGTAGTCCCAGCTACTCGGGAGGCTGAGGCAGGAGAATGGCATGAACCCAGGAGACGGAGCTTGCAGTGAGCCGAGATCGTGCCACTGCACTCCAGCCTGGGTGACAGAGTGAGACTCCGCCTCAAAAAAAAAAAAAGTCCTTATAGACATACAAGTTGAGCTAGTCGAATCCAAAATTCTAAAATCTGAAAGTGTTTGAGTGTCAACATGACACCAGATGTCAAAAAGTCCACACCTGGCCTCTTGTGATGGGTCACCAAATAGTCAAAACTTTGTTTCATGCACAAAATTATGTAAAATATTGTATAAAATTACTTTCAGGCTACGTGTGTAAGGTATACATGAAACATAAATGAATTGTGTTTAGACTTGGGTTCCATCTCCCAGCATCTCATTATAATATGCAAATATTCCAAAATCTGAAAAAATATCCACTTCTGGTACCAAGTATTTTGGATATGAAATAACCCGTACTGGAAACAAATTAATGCTAGGTGCTTAAAATTTTAAATCTATTATGCTAGGTAAACTTTTAGGCTAGAGCCTTTTTGGCTGTCATCTTTTTGGGATTACACACTTTAGAGAGTGCAAGGATATCTGCATATAATTTCTGACTTTAGGGATATAGGGATAATGAGTGATATAGATATTCAGAGAAAGTCAAGACAATTAAACGCTGGAACATTCAGGAAAGGTTTCAGGTAAGGCATGAACCGTAAAAGGAAGATAAGACCTAGTTAAGAAGAGGGGGAAAAAAAGAAAGGAGAGGGACATGAGAGGAAAAGAGAAAGACAGAAAGTAGGAGAGAAAGAGAAAGAGGTTAGGGGAAAGTAGGAAATGGCGTTTCTTGGTAGAGATGATATGAGGAAAAGTATAAGCAAAGGAATGGATGAGATGTGAACAGGAGCAGGGTATATCAATTAGGCCGGATCCAAGGATTCATATGGAGAACAGTAGAAAAGAATGTAGATCTAAGTCATTTGGTAAAGAGCTCTGAATGCCAGGCTAAGACATTTGAATTCTACTCCATAGACAGAGAAGAGGAAACACTAAAGATTTCTGTAAAGAACAATGTTGGCTGGTCACGGTGGCTCATGCCAGCACTTTGGGAGGCCGAGGCGGGCAGATGATAAGGTCAGGAAATCAAGACCATCCTGGCTAATACGGTGAAACCCCGTCTCTACTAAAAATACAAAAAATTAGCGAGGTGTGGTGGCATGCACCTGTAATCCCAGTTATTCGGGAGACTGAGGCAGGAGAATCACTTGAACCCAGGAGATGGAGGTTGCAGTGAGCCGAGATCACACCACTGCACTCCAGCCTAGGCAACAGAGCGAGACTCCGTCTCAAAAAAAAAAAAAAAAAAAAAAAGAACAAGGTTACACTGGCAGAGATGGACAGGTCACAGGTCAAATAATGAAATGCTTGAATAACGTGGGTGCTAAAAGAAATAGAGCAAAATAAACAAAAAAGAAAGCACTCAGAAAGGAAGACCTGATAGGTTATGGTTACGACTTGGATGAGATTGTGGAAGTGATGGCTAAGGATGTCATCAAAGACAAACAAGGGCTTTGAACCTAAATAACTGGACAGAAATAAGGTATCTATCATAGAAGTAGCTGCATCTGAGGGAATGGTAGTAACATATATCAAACATCTGTTTACACAAATATGTATTACATAATTACCTGTCTCCATTGTTACAGAACTGAACAGCAACAACTTTATCCTAAGACATAAAACAGATTTTTGGTTAAAATGGACTTATTTGTAAAATGAATTAAGTGCTCTTTCTCTCAAATTCATAGGTAAAAACATCATGAAGTAGATTTTTTTTTTTTTTTTAATTTCAATGAGGCCCAAAACAATGTACTAACTAATGAGGACTGCTTATTGGCAGTAATAGGAAACAAATCAGACATAGGGAAACCTTATAAACCATATCTCAAGAGACAAATACTTCTGAATAGATATTAGTTTATTACGTTCTCCATAATAAGACAGCACACTAATGTAAGATAACACCTTAAAATAGTTAATTTAATAGTAGTTGCATTAGATTTTCCACGTAATTTTATTAATTTTTGAAAGTAATCATTTCCTGTTTCCCACATCATTCATCTAATTATTTTCCAATGGAATCATCTGACAGTCTATAAGTACCATAGTTTAGAGACTGCTATTTAAAATCTTTTAGAATAATTAACTCCTACTTTTACTAGTATGTATAGTACTGATGACAAGAGTAAAGCGTAAGCCAAACTTTGTGATTTGTATATATTACTATGGTACACATCAGAAAAGAAATGAAATAAACTTTCCAAGGATATTCAAAAATAAAGCAACTGTTTCTGATTTTCTCTTACCGTATGTGACTCTAATTCAGCAATTTTCTCAGGAACCTCAGAACCCAAATAATATATTCTAATCACATGGTCAGTACTACCAGTTGTAATGAACATACCGCCTAGAAGATTAAAAAACAAAACAAAACATAGTACCAAGGAACCCTAAAAACCATCTCATTACTTCCTTAGTTGTATGCTACACCTTGCATTAGTAAAAAGGCTTCAAGAAACACAAGGTTGTCTTCTAATTATTGGAGACATACTAGTGATTCAGAGAAAATGTAAAACTATATCATTCATCCAACAAAATCTACAAACTATATATACACTGAATACAGGCCTATGATCATAAACATTAAAGAAGACATCCTTGAGGAATTCATTTCTTTATTTAGAAATGTAATGTTCCAAAATTATTTATAAGACAATTTATCGGCCGGGCACGGTGGCTCAAGCCTGTAATCCCAGCACTTTGGGAGGCCGAGACGGGCAGATCACGAGGTCAGGAGATCGAGACCATCCTGGCTAACACAGTGAAACCCCGTCTCTACTAAAAAAATACAAAAAACTAGGTGGGCGCCTGTAGTCTCAGCTACTCGGGAGGCTGAGGCAGCGTAAACCCGGGAGGCGGAGCTTGCAGTGAGCTATGATCCGGCCACTGCACTCCAGCCCGGGCGACAGAGCGAGTCTCCGTCTCAAAAAAAAAAAAAAAAAGACAATTTATCTACAATTCTCTTTACCGTGGCCATAGTGGTTGAGTGTAAAAAGTCAACTGCTTTTGGGATGATGAAAAAGTTCTAGAGATGGATGGTGTGACAGATGCAGAACAATGTGAATATACTTAAAGTTACAAACTGTACACTTAAAAATGACTAAAATGATAAAATTTTAAGTTCTGTATATTTCACCACAATCAAAAAAAGGAGAAAAAAAAGGTTAACTAATGTAGGATTCTTAGCAGTAGAAAAAGCACTGTAAAAGTGTTTTCAATATGGAGCAACAGTACATGTTTTTTTGTAACTCAGGGCAGAATTTTTGTGTTGATTGTGGGGGAAGTAAATTTTTTTGTTAGTGGATATTTAGAGTAGCGGGTCTGTTTTTACCAAGCAAAATCACCATTATATAAAAATGTATTAAATTATGAATAAGGAAAAAAAAATTCAACCTTACACATTACTTAGAGTCCAAAAGAGTTTATCTATCATAACACATGGTTCAGATTTTTGATATCCTTCAATTAACACTCAAATGTGTATCTTTTTATTCATAAATCACATAATCTGTTTTTACAACTGGATCGTTTAATATTCCAGATGCTCAAAACATTCTAGTTTTACACATACCAGAACTGAAAGATGAACAAGATATCTGGACTCCAGGTCTGGATCTCTCAGTAAATTTCACTGGGCGATCTCTAAAGAGGAAAAATAAGGTATTTTTATGTTTCATCATGTTTAGCTAATGGGCCAGAATGTTAGCACACTACTGGATACTGATCGATTTAGCATCAATACTACAGAAAAAACAAAAGGAATGTGGTCAATAAGTACTATTCCCATCAATTAGGTTAAAAATGCATTTAACCTTGCAAACATCATTTATGATATCAGTATTACTACAGTTTTATTAACCATATTACTTACTACTACCATTATGAGATTTCTTACCAAAGTAAGAAATGAAACAAATAAAATTCTACCAGAATTTTCTATATAAATTGTCTCTTCAACATTAATATCAAAAAAAATTTATCCTAAAATCTCTTAATCTATTGAAGTAGGTATGGATATGTATACACAAATACACATACACATATATAAATATATATACATATATCTAAATACATGGATTATTAAGAATCAAGGCAATAGATAAAAATTAACATGCTCAATTTTTCACAAAATTTCTAAACTTACCTAAACTTCATTGTTTTGACATGCCATTGCCAGAAACAGATTGTTCCATCAGCACCAGTAGAAGTGAGGTATCTGTTTGTGCCTTTAGTTGATGGACAAAACTTAAAAAAAAACAAAAAAAAATATGATTCAAATAAAAAGTTTTCATGTTCAGCCTAACATCAAACACAGAGTATTTTTAAATTGTAATCATTTAACAAATATAATCTCAATAAATTCAGTTAAAAATTTTTGTCAAGGGACTATTTTACTTTCCTAGATTAATAAATACCTTATAAAAATTTAAAAATATCAAAAAACTATAGAAAAAGTAACTGAACTTTGGATAAAACGTTTTAGTTATAAAAAAATTACTTTTAAATTATTTAATATTACACTTTAAGATTTTTTAATCACTTTCAGTGGAGAATAAACTCACAAGCGCATTACTATTTAAAACTTTACAAATGTGCTATATATACACTTATAGAAACAACTGTGGAATTTTTATAGTTCAGATGGACAGAGGATTAGAAGTAAATCTAAAAACACTTGGGAAGTTAATATCCAAGTATTTGGTTTTATTATTTTTTCACTTTAAAATCCAGTTTCATTCAATGAAGTATATAATTTTGTCCTTTTTAGATGTAAGCCATTTGTTTCCATAAATAATGTAAAATAGGTCAAATCATTATTCATATCATATCATTGTGGAAAAATGGAGATCAAGTTAAAAAAAAAAAACTTAAGTTGTCAATATAGAGGACTACTAATATGTCAGAAGGATCAAGGCCTTTATCATGTGGGCTTCTCAGGCTCTTACTCTCAGTATTTTACATATCCTCAGAAAAGAATCACAGAAAAGGAAAAAGAACAACTGAGCTCCTGATGTCTGGGACACAGGAAAAAGCTGAAAATTGGACAAGAGTTTCCTACATGTCAGTGAGTTTTTAAAATCCCAAATGAAGATAATTAAACATTTCCACTGAGATGATGACTAAGGATTAAGATGTATAGGGTTTGAATACATTTTGAATGCAAATCAAAAGAAAATTATCATTATAGATATTAGAAGTAATTTACTTAGCTTCTTTGTTTGGAAGCACAGAACTTCTAAAGACAACAGAGATGAATTCAAACAAAAATTACTCATTAATATTATCCATTAATAACTGATGTGCAGTAAAGAAACCAGGACTCATGCCTATATAGTCCTCTGTTGGTATCATTGAGATGCTTCCAGGACCTCCCATGGATACTAAAATCAGCAGATGCTCAAGTCTCTGATATAAAATGGTATGGTATTTGCAGATAACATATGTACATCCTCCTGTATACTTCAAATCATCTCTAGATTACTGATAATACCTAATACAATATAAATGTTGTAGTGATTTGTTGTTATACTATATTATTTAAGGGATAATGGCAAGAAAAAAATCTGTACATGTTCAGTAGGAAGATTAATTTTTTTCAAATGACTTTTGTTCCTCAGCTGGTTGAAGCCACAGATGCAGAATCTACGGATACAAAGGGTTAACTATATTTTCATTTCTGAGATTGAGAAATTTGCATTAAAAAGCTTAATCTGGCTGGGCGCAGTGGCTCACACCTGTAATCTCAGCACTTTGGGAGGCCGAGGCAGGCAGATCACCTGAGGTCAGGAGTTTGAGACCAGACTGGCTGATATGGCAAAACCCCGTCTCTATTAAAAATAAAAAATTTGTTTGAGTTCTTTGTAGGTTCTGGATATTAGCCCTTTGTCAGATGAGTAGATTGCAAAAATTTTCTCCCATTCTGTAGGTTGCCTGTTCACTCTGATGGTAGTTTCTTTTGCTGTGCAGAAGCTCTTTAGTTTAATTAGATCCCATTTGTCAATTTTGGCTTTTGTTGCCATTGCTTTTGGTGTTTTAGACATGAAGTCCTTGACCATGCCTATGGCATTTATGCAGCCAACAGACACATGAAAAAATGCTCATCATCACTAGTCATCAGAGGAATGCTAATCAAAACCACAATGAGATACCATCTCACACCAGTTAGATTGGCAATCATTAAAAAGTCAGGAAACAACAGGTGCTGGAGAGGATGTAGAGAAATAGGAACAGTTTTACACTGTTGGTGGGACTGTAAACTAGTTCAACCATTGTGGAAGAGAGTGTGACAATTCCTCAAGGATCTAGAACTAGAAATATCATTTGACCCAGCCATCCCATTACTGGGTATGTATCCAAAGGGTTATAAATCATGCTGCTATAAAGACACATGCACACATGTTTACTGCAGCACTATTCAAAAGAGCAGAGACTTGGAACGAACCCAAATGTTCAACAACGACAGATTGGATTAAGAAAATGTGGCACATATACACCATGGAATACTATGCAGCCATAAAAAAGGATGAGTTCATGTCCTTTGTAGGGACATGGATGCAGCTGGAAACCATCATTCTCAGCAAACTATCACAAGAACAAAAAACCAAACACAGCATGTTCTCACTCATAGGTGGGAATTGAACAATGAGAACACCTGGACACAGGAAGGGGAACATCACACACTGGGGCCTGTTGTGGGGTGGGGGGATGGGAGAGGGATAGCATTAGGAGATATACATAATGTAAATGACGAGTTAATGGGTGCAGCACGCCAACATGTCACATGTATACATATGTAACAAACCTGCACGTTGTGAACATGTACCCTAGAACATAAAGTATAATAAAAAATAAAATAAAATAATTAGCTGGGCATGGTAGCACATGCTTGTAATCCCAGCTACTCAGGAGGCTGAGGCATGAGAATCGCTTGAAGCCAGAAGGCGGAGGTTGCAGTGAGCCGAGATCATACCACCACACTCCAGCCTGGGTCACACAGCAAGACTCTGTCTCAACAACAACAACAAAAGCTTACTCTAAAATCTACAGCAGTAATCCACAAATACAGCCAACACACCAAATTCAGCTTGCTGCCTGTTTCTGTAAATATAGCGTTATTGGAACACAGTCACCTTACACTGTCTATGGCTGCTTTTGCACTATGGGAACAGAGCCGAGCAGTTGTGACAGAGACTGTATGACATGCAAAGCCTAAATATTTACTATCTGGCCTGTATATTTGCTGATCTTAGATTTACAGGAATTAGACAATTAAATATGAAATAGTATAATTTTATAAAGTGAAGAAACATTGAAACCTTTATCTCCATTGCATTAAAATTGCTTCATCAATCACAAAGGGGGATCTGGCCCATTAATGTGCCTTAATAGAATTGTTTTAAATGAGAAACCATGTTACGGATTGTTTAATATAACATTTATTTTTGTATTCCTGACAAATTAATACATACCTACTGTAGAAAATTTAGGAAATGTGGAAAAACAGAAAAAAAGTAACATGTAATTCTGCCATTCAGTGGTAACCACTATTAGCATCATACCATTCTAACTAAATTTTGTTAAAAAAATACAAAACGTGGGAGTATAATATATCACTGATGTTAATAAAGACAGTCAATACACAAATAATAAAGAACATATAAAGAATACCAAAAGATGACTATTACTACAGAGAAAAATGAAACAGAAGGGAAGATACAGAGTTGCTGTGCACACAGTGGAGGGGGCTAGGGGGTGGTGGTTTACAATTTTAATCAGAGCAATAAGGTGGTCAGAGGTCTCCCTGAGAAGGTGACATGTGCACAAAGCACATACAAACTGAGAAAACAAACTATGTGAATATCCAGGGAAGACCACTCCAGAGACAGGAAACAGTAAAAGCCAAAGCAGCCATGTACACCTAGAATGTTCAAGAAAAGCAAAGTGGCCAGCAGTTAAGCAGAGTGAAAAAGGCAAACATGCAATAGATGAGACTGAAGAGCACCAAGGAGGCTGAGAATACACAGCATTGTGGAGACTTCAGTTTTAACTCTGAGATTGGAAGCTACTGATGGTCCTGAGCACCAGTGACATGATTTAACTGCCATTTTAAAATAACTTTGTCTGTTAAACTGAGAGACTAAACTGGGGCAGGGGAAAGGGAATGGAAGGGGCAGGAGAAAGGGAATGGAAGATGCAGGCAGATCGGTTAGAAGTCTATTTCAATAATCTAGACTACAGATGATAGTGCCTTAAAACAGGATAGCAATAATAGAGGTCATGAGAATTTGCCAGATTCTAGATACAGTTTGATGGTAGAACCAACATGACTTGCTGACAAGTTTTAGATACAAAGTATAAGAGAAACATAAAAGGGATGACTACTCTGAGCAGTTGAAAGCAGGGTATTGCCATTTGTTTGGATAAAAAGGCTTGGGGAGATATGAGGAAGAAAAATTAATTCCATTTTGAATATAATGAGTTTGAAATACCTAGTAGACATACATGTGATGATTCCAAGAAGATAGTTGCATAAACAAGTATGAAGCTAAAAGATAGTTCCTAAATGGAGATGGAAGTTTGAAATCATCAGTTTACAGATGAAATTCAAAACCATGAGATGACTAAGAGAAAGAGTATGATAGAAAGGTCTACCGATCTCTAAAGCACTACAATATGTAAAAGAAATGAGAAAAGGCTGGGCGCGGTGGCTCACGCCTGTAATCCCAGCACTTTGGGAGGCCAAGGCAGGTAGATCACGAGGTCAGGAGATCGAGACCATCCTGGCTAACACGGTGAAACCCCGTCTCTATAAAAATACAAAAAATTAGCCGGGCGTGGTGGCGGGCGCCTGTAGTCCCAGCTACTTAGGAGGCTGAGGCAGGAGAATGGCGTGAACCCGGGAGGCCGAGCTTGCAGTGAGCCGAGATCGCACCACTACACTCCAGCCTGGGCGACAGAGCGAGACTCCATCTCAAAAAAAAAAAAAAAAAAGAGAAAACAAACTAGCAAATGAAACTATGAAAAAAAACAACAGTATCATAAATATTTTTCATTATTACTAAATAATCTGCAGAGGACACATGTCAAGACCTCCTATGGATGCCTGAAACCTTGAATAGTACCAAGCCCTGTTTTTTCCTGTGCCTACATACCTATGATAAGCTTAATTTATAAATTGGGCACAGTAGGAAATTAACAAATAATACCTTATAATATTGCTATAAAATTATAACAATACACTGTAATAAAAGTTATATGAATGTGGTCTCTTTCCCAAAGTATGCCATTGCACTGCATTCACCTATTTTCAAACTATGGCTGACGGTGGGTAATTGAAACCTTGGAAAGCCAAACTGCAGATAAGGGGGACTACTATAATAAAATGATTTTTTTCAGCGGCATATGACAGTATGTCCAAATTCCAGAAATAATCAGTCAGATATGATAGTGAGATCACAAGTAACTGATAATCTCCCAAATCAAAATCCATGAAATAATTTCAAATAATCAAAATTTTGACATGAACTTTTTCAAATTCAACATACACTGAACCCAATTCTTGCTAGCTCCCCATAAAAAGATGACATATTATTTAAATAACACCAAAAAATGGCATACTTATGATTTCCTAAAGAATAAACAAAAGTAAATGGGAGTAATTATCTCCTCCAAAAGTGGTCTCTTTCTCCAAAGTGTAAAATTTTTAAGATTCCTCTGTTTTCCTCTCAATACGAAGAAGAGGACAAAAGTTCAGTTTCATTAGTTTTATTAAATAAAAAATATTTTAAATCATCCATGACTTTCACTACCAACATCTGGTAAAACCAGTATGTGGACAAGTATTAAAAGCAGCCAACATATTCTACATTAAAACTCAAATTGAGGCTGAGTGCAGTGGCTCATGCGCCTGTAATCCCAGCAGTTTGGGAAGCCAAAGCCAGAGGAATTGCGCTTGAGTCCAGGAGTTTAAGACCAGCCTGGGCAACATGGCGAACCCCCGTCTCTACAAAAAATACAAAATTTAGCCAGATGTGGTGGCACATGCCAGTAGTCCCAGCTACTCAGGAGGTGCAGGTGGGAAGATCACTTGAACCTAGGAGGTGGAGGTTGCAGTGAGCTGAGATCCCGCCACTGCACTCCAGCATGGGTGACAACAAAACAAAATAAAACACATCAAATTGAAATTAAAAAAAAATCACTGAAACTAAGAATAAAAATTCCTCTCATATTAACCTAAAAACAGACACACACATACTAAATCTGACTGGCAAACATCTTGCATTAAATATTAATACAAGGTATGCCAATATTCAAGTTAGAACCCGTTTATATTCTAACAGGGAAGAGTGTGCTCTTAAGGCATTTACAGGTTTTCTCCCTCCTTAACAAATACAAATAAGATATCTCACTCTATTTATAGGACTCTTTAAATCATCTTTGTACTTATTTTTTTAAAAAGAGAATTATATGAAAAAGGAACTTAAAAAAATACCTTGCTGCAGGGTAGGAGCAAAGTCCAGAAGAGAGCATTTTTCTCTTGCTATTAGTTGGGCTATTATCTATACAATGTAACATGAAATCAGAGAATTCTCACCTTTATTACATATGTTTGAGGTAAATTTCATCACTTTTCTTACCTGTATGGAAGTAATAGAAGCTGAATGGCCCTGAAGGACTGCAACGGGTGCACAAGTTCGAAGACACCATACTCTTACTACCTTATCACAGCTGCCTGCGGCAATAAGAGTGTTTTCATAGTTAACAGCCATGTCAGAAATTTCAGCAGAGTGTCCACGAAGTGTAGCAAGAAGACGTCCATCATCTGTAGCCCAAATTTTTACTAAACAGTCATCTGAACCCTATAGTAACAAAAGGACAATAGATTTATAATGAAGCAGAAATTCACCACAATCCCCCCACCCAAAAAACAGCCAAAAAGAAGATTTTATTAAATTACTTCTAAGTCTTTACTCTTTAGTCTCCTCTCTACATATAATAGGGATCCAGTAGCAAGTATAAATGATGTCCAAATGACAGCAATAACAAAGCATTTTCCAAAGTGACGATGGCATTTATGAAGAACTTTTCAAAATTACCACCAATCCTGACAACTCAAGATATTTTAAACTCACTTTTTAGTGATTTGGCATTAAGCATTTTTACCATCATTTCTTTCTTTAGACCTGACAGCCTTTTTTCTAAATTCTTTAAATATTTTTTCCACAAATTATTCAGAATTTAACCTAAAGTCTACATGCATTTCTCAGTAAACATGAGGCTAGCAGTTAATGATTATTTCTGGTAAAAATATATTAAACTTCCTTTTGAGAATTTCAGAAGAGTGAACTGTAAAGAGCAATTCTACTCTACTACGGTAGAAAAGTTACTTAACAATTATCTGCTTATTAAAATATAGCATTCATCATCCTCATCATGATCACTAACATCCAAGTACTTATGTGATGCATTTAGAGTCATTAAGTAATTAATGGAAGAGTCCAAAATAAACTCTAAGGTGTAATAACTTCCCAAATAACTTCCGCTTCATTTGTTGTAGCATACAAATATAAAAATAAAATTATGCTATTACCCACACTTCTATGTTAATACTAAAGCAATGAGACTAAGCTTTTTTTTTGGAAATACTGGTGTACTACAATTTTGTACTCAAAAGCATACAGTATTATCTGCTTAATAAAAGTTCAGCTTAAAAAATAAACAGTACTAAAACGAAGAAAAAGATATAAAAAATAGCTATAAGCTTCATTACGGTGTAGTTCAACTATCTAATCAAAAAAATGTCATGAAATCATTATTTAGGCAAAACTGGCAGCAATTACACTAAGTGACACACGGAAGTGCATTTTAATAAATGTTTGTTAAAATTGAATGAAATGAAATAGAGTACACTTGTTTCACATAAATTAACCACTTCTAGAATATAAGGTCTTCTGAAGATTTAACTTTGTTAAATTAAACTTCCAAGAAGATAGTAAACATTTTCGTTCACTCGTTTACTTATACAAAATGAGAAAAAATTTTCAATTTCCACTCATCTTTTTCTGCACCCATATATCCAAAAAAGGTGAACTGCTTACAAATCGCAATGCCATACCATGCAGTCTGGCTTCAATTGTTGTAATTCTATATATGTTACCATATTATAAATTTTAAACTCACTGTAAAAATTCTTCTCCCACTTCGGTCAAATGCTACACAGTAGACAGATGACAAGTGCCCCAGAATTCTCTTATGCATCTTAATGTGCTGGTAAGCAGATGAAGGGAAAATATGACCGAAGCGACTACATCCGGTTAATTGCCTGGCAGAGGTGATATTCACTGAAAAAAATAAGAAATTAACTTAAAACTTAAAAGTGAAACTGATTTCATGAAATTAAGTCATAAATATTAAGATGAGACAAAACAGAGTACATATATTATAGCAATTCTGCCCTGTGAGAAGTCTAAATTCCCTTACATAGTTCAGGATTTTATGAACTCCAGTTTACTACAAGAAAGCACCAAGAATACTCTTCCATTAAATCCCAAAGGTCTGATATTCTGCTTGGCTTACTGTGGTTTCTCAAGCACATTCTCACTTTGCTTTTCTTGGTATGCTATAGTCAAAGAGACTGTCATTTTAAATACATAGGTAAATCTTTCTATAACATGAAGAAATTTTAGAATAAAACTGTACTTGGTTAAGTATATTCCTCTAAAAAATTATACAGGAATTTCATAAATTCTTGTCCTACCTCCTCACACCTATCCACCACATGTATGACTGCCCCTAAAAATTCAAGAGTAATACAAGTAAAAAAAAAAACTATACAGTGAAAAGATAAGGAATCTATGATGTTACAAAGATTTTATGTTGCAAACAACCTAGGTTTTTCTATGGGTTCTTTCCTTTTGGTTTCTGAATTTAGAGGCTCTCCCTCTAGTTAACACTGAACTTTAAAGGCTTCATCTCCTATGAAGTCATTTTAGGTCCTGTCTCATTTCTTTTTTCTTGTTTGCTTTGCCTTGTTCTCCATTTTCTTAAAAAATGACATAATATATCGTAAGTCTACATAATTCTTCTCCAATTACCAGGTGGATTCTGCTCATATCTAAAAAACAAATCTTGATCTCTATGCAAAACTTTACAGCCACCCACTTGCCCTGTGAACACCTTCATCTTCCCTTATACACTAAAAATGCTTAATACCCCACACAATATATTTTAATCAAAACATAGACTCCCTATAACTTCAAAGGTCACCTTGAGGCAAAGTGACATTTTACCACACTGCATAAATAATACAGTACAAAATGAAAATAGCTTCATGTTCAAGCAGGGCAAGATTAAAGCAAGAACTGAGTTCTAGCTAGATTAGTATGATTAGAACCATGCCACAATCAAAAATATTAAATCTTTCAACATCTCACAATTTTAAGAGCAATGAAGTCTTTCTTTCAGGCAAAGGCAGATCCACTGGCCATTTTAACTGACAAAATGACAAAAAATGAATAATGAATAGCAAAATCAGTGACATGTTGAATATAAACAATTAGAACACATAAGAGACCTGAGTAGTTATGTAATACTGCAAGATGCTGAGTAAATAATGGGAGGAACTGCATAAGCATCAGTATCAGGCAAGAGGATTTCTTTTTGGCAGGTGTTACCATCTCAATCACAAGAAAATCTCATGACTCCAAGATAGGAAGGGCTGGTACCCTAATTTGGGACTTCAGAAAACTTCCTTCTCCAATGAAACATTTCTTACTGCTCTGAGTTCCTTAAAACAATTAACCATTACTTCTGCTTGGCTTTTGTCTCTTCATACTTTGCAGGTAGATGCAGTGGAGACAGGTTATGGCAGGGCTTCTCAACCTTGAAACTATTGATACTCTCTGTTGAATGATTCTTTGCTATGGGGACTTTCCATTGTAGAGTGTTTTGCAGCATCTCTCACCTGTCCCCACTAGATGCTAGCAGGATCCCCCCAACACTAAGTTATGACAAAAATATCTCCAGATGTTGTCTAGGGTAAGAAACTGCCCCAGATTAAAATCACTGCTTGCAGTATAAAAGCAAAAAACATCATTACCAATAGAAGGAAAAAAGAAAAAAAACAAACAGAAAAGCAGTTCTGAGAAGGGGAGCTGCAGGAGATAGAAAGCAAATCCATGAGCATTGGATGCCTTTCCATTTATTTGAATCTTCAATTTCTTTCATCAATGTTTTATAGTTTTCACTATACAGCTCTTTCGCCTATACTTAAATTTACTCCAAAGTACTTTCTTAGATCCTATCATAAATGGAATTATTTCCTTGATTTCTTTGGATACTTCATTGTTAGAGTATAGAAACAATGCAGATTTTCAAGTTAATTTTGTAATCTGCAACATTACTCAATTTGTATATCAGTTCTAAGAGGGTTCTTTTGGTGGATTTTTAGGGTTTTCTACATATAAGATCATGTCATCAGAAAACAGAAAATTTCACTCCTTCTTTTACTATATGGATGCATTTTGTTTCTTTCATTTTCTGGCCTAATTGCACAGGCTCAGACTTCCTATACTACATTGACTATAAGTGGTGAGAATGGGCATCTTCTTATTAGAGACGGGGTTTCAGCATGTTAGTCACACTGGTCTAGAACTCCTGACCTCAGATAATTCACCCACCTCAGCCTCCCAAAGTGCTGGTATTACAGGCATGAGTCGCTTGCCCAGCTGAGATACATTCCTTCTATACCTCTTATGTTGAGAGATTTTATCATGAATTTTGTCAAATACTGTTTCTGCATCTATTAAAATGATCATGCAGGTTTTGCCCTTCCTCTTGTTAATATTGTGCACCACATTTACTGAATTACATATCCTGAGCCAATCTTGCATCCCAGGGATGAATCCCACTTGATCACAGTGATTGACCTTTTTGATGTGCTGTTGAATTCAGTTTGCTAGTATTTTGTTAAGGACTTGTGCGTTTTTGTTTTTTTTTTTTTTTTAGATCAAGTCTCGCTCATTCACTCAGGCTGTAGTGCAGTAGCACAATCTTGGCTCACTGCAACCTCCGCCTCCTGGGTTCAAGTGATTCTCCTGCTGCCGCCTCCCAAGTGGCTAGGATTACAGGGATGCATCACCATGTTGGCCAGACTGGTCTCAAACTCCTGACCTCAAGTGATCTGCCCACCTCGGCCTCCCAAAGTGCTGGGACTACAGGCATGAGCCATTGCACCCAGCCTTTTGCATCTACGCTCAAAAGGCATATTGGCCTTTAGTTTTCCTGTAGTATCCTTGTCTGAATTTGGTATCAGGGTAATGCTGATCTCATAAAATGAATTTGAAAGTATTCTCTCCTCTTCAATTTTTTGGAAGAGTTTGAAAAACACTGGTGTAAGTTCTGCTTTAAATGTTTGGTAGAATTCAACAGAAAAGCCATTTGGTCCTAAGCTTTTCTTTGATGGAAGACTTTTTACTACCAATTCAATCTCATTATTTGTTATTGGTCTGTTCAGTTTCCACTTTCATCTCTGATTCTGAGTCTTTTGTTTTTTTCTTAAGTCTACCTAAAAATTTGTCAATATTGTTTATCTTCTCAAAAAAACAACTTTAAGATTTGTTAATCTTTTCTGTTGTTTTTCAAGTCTCTATCTTGTCTATTTCTGCTCCGATCTTCCTTATTCCTTCCTTCTGCTAAGGTTGGGCATACTTTGTTCATCTTTTTCTAGTTCCTTGAGGTTCAATGTCAATATTTTCTATCTTTTTTAATGTTTACTGCTATAAACTTACCTCTCAGGACTGTTTTTGCTGCATCCCATAAGTTTTGGTATGTTGTGTTTCCATTTTCATTTGCCTCAATTTCCCTTTTAATTTATTCTTCGACTCATGGTTTTCAAAAGTAGGTTGCTTAATTTGCATACATCTGTGAGCCTTCCAAGATTCCTCCTGTTATTTTCAGTCTCATGCCATTGTGATTAGAAAAGATGCTTAATATGATTTCAATCTCCTTAAATTTGTTAAGACTTGCTTTCTGTCCTAAAATATGATCTATCCTGGAGAATATTCCACATGTACTTGAGCTGAGATGTTCTATAAATGTCTATTAGGTCCAATTAGTCTGAAATGTGGTTTAAGTACAATGTTTCTTTATTGATTTTCTGTCTACATAATCTGTCCAATGTTGAAAGTGAGGTAGTGAAGTCTCCTGTTATTGTACTGGAGTTGTAGTGTCTCTCTCTCTCTCTCTCTCTCTCTCTCCCCCCCTCCCTCCCTCCCTCCCTCCCTTCAGTTTTTATCATATATGCCTTGTATATTTAGGTGCTCCAATGCTCCAATGTTGGGTGCATATATATTTACAACTGCCAAACTTCTTGATGAACTAACATCTCTATCATTACATGTGACGTTTTTTGTCACTATTCACTTTTTCGAGTCTCTTATATCTGATATAAACAAAACTACTCCTGTTCTCTTTTGGATTCCATTTGTAAGGAATATGTCTTTGCAACTCTCTATTTTCAGTCTATGGGTGTCCTTAGAGATGATGAGTGTCTCCTGTAGGCAGCATATTATTGGGTCACGTTTTTTCATCCATTCAGCCGCTCAATGTCAAAAATGTCCATTCTACCCAAAGATATTTACAGATCTAATGCAATCTCTATGAAAATTTCAATGACATTTTTCACAGAAATAGAAAAAAAATCCTAAAATTCAAATGAAACCAGAAAAGACCCCAAACAACTAAAACAATCTTGTGCAAAAACAATGAGGCTAGAGGCATCATTCTCCCTGATTTTAAAAGGTATGATAAAGCTTATTTAATAGAAACAGCATGATACTGACATAGAAACAGACACACCAACCAAGGGAACAGGATATACAGTCCAGAAATTAATCCAAGCATTTAAAATAAAACAATATTCAACTTAGATTCCAAGAACACACAATGGGGAAAGGACAGTTTCTTCTGTAAGTGGTGCTGGGAAACTGGATATCCACATGCAAAAGAATGAAACTGAACCCTATTCTCACAACATGTACAAAAACCAACTCAAAATGAATTAAAGACTTAAACAGAAGATCTCAAAGAGTAAGGTCACTAGAAGAAAACATAAGGGAAAAGCTTCACAACACTGTTCTGGCCAATGATTTCTTGGGTAGGACTCCAAACACAGGCAACAAAATCACAAACAGACAAATGGGATAGTATCAAACTAAAAAGCTTCTGCACAGCAAAGGAAACAATTAGCAGACAGATGATACAACTCACAGATTGGGAGAAAACACCTGTATACCATCTATCTGATAAGGGGTTAATATCTAAAATATATAAGAAACTTGGCCAGGCGCGGTGGCTCAAGCCTGTAATCCCAGCACTTTGGGAGGCCGAGACGGGCGGATCACGAGGTCAGGAGATCGAGACCATCCTGGCTAACCCGGTGAAACCCTGTCTCTAGGCCGGGCGCGGTGGCTCAAGCCTGTAATCCCAGCACTTTGGGAGGCCGAGACGGGTGGATCACGAGGTCAGGAGATCAAGACCATCCTGGCGAACACGGTGAAACCCCGTCTCTACTAAAAAATACAAAAAACTAGCCGGGCAAGATGGCGGGCGCCTGTAGTCCCAGCTACTCGGGAGGCTGAGGCAGGAGAATGGCGTGAACCCGGGAGGTGGAGCTTGCAGTGAGCTGAGATCCGGCCACTGCACTCCAGCCTGGGCAGCAGAGCGAGACTCCGTCTCAAAAAAAA